>NC_133769.1:289614905-289620236 GCF_003597395.2 Chelonoidis abingdonii | reverse complement strand
ACAGAACAAGGAGTAATGGTCTCAAGTTGTAGTGCGGGAGGTTTAGGTTGGATATTAGGAAAAACTTTTTCACTAGGAGGGTGGTGAAGCACTGAAATGGGTTACCTAGGGAGGTGGTGGAATCTCCTTCCTTAGAGATTTTTAAGGTCAGGCTTGACAAAGCCCTGGCTGGGATGATTTAGTTGGGAATTGGTCCTGCTTTGAGCAGGGGTTGGACTAGATGACCTCCTGAAGTCCCTTCCAACCCTGATATTCTATGATTCTATGACTCTGAATCACAATTCATTCTCTCTTCTGCTCTGGGGCAGTACAGGTATATGCTGTCCATCACTCACAGCAGAGTGTAAAGTTAATGTTTAACCCAGTACTTTTAAGGAAAAAATTGTATCATGTATGTAAATCTATAAATAACCTCACCATTTTATATATAGGTATGCCTTTCAGTGAGAGTACACAGTTTCCAAGGACATGATATACAATAAAATATTAGGCTTTTTATCTAGTGATTAAAGTACAGGATTGGGATTCAGAAGACTTGTTGCTTAACTTGCTGTGAGTCATTAGGAAAGTCACTTAACCCTAATGTGACTCAGTTTCCCCTATCTGTGAAATGTGGATGATAATTTCAACTATTGTAAGGTGCTTTAGAATCCTAAAATGAAAAAAATGCACAATATAAATGCCAGATATTGTAATTGATGCTGTTATTTATATGATTACTAATATTATGATGAAATTGCTTGTCTATAGTTAGGGGTGAAGCTAGTTTCCCATTATAGGCCAATTAGTTATGAAGAGCCTGATTATAATCTCAGTTACTCCAATTTTATGCTAGTGTGACATCACTGAATTGAATGGAAAGACTTCTGATTTAAACCACCATAAATGAGAGGAGAATCATGCTCATCATTTAAAATAGCTTGCATCTTTAGATTATAGTTAGTGATTGATTGCAAACATGATGAAAAACAAGTGCTATAAAATTATTTGTGTACTTGTTCAAATTATTCATGATAAATTACATTAGAAAAATGGAGCAACATGACTGGCTCTAACCACATGGCTCTGAATTTGTTTCCCTCATCACTAAATTGATATTCATATGCTTACCTAATGAAAATCAACAGCTGAAGGCAACTAGCCCTCATATTCAAAATGGAGTTTGCAGTTTAATAAAGATGAATACAGAGAGCTCATAATCTCACAGAGACTACATAAATTGTACAGATCTCCCAAATTGTCACATTAACCAAGCTTTTTTAAGCTGTGTGGCCAAATTCTGCTCAGTTACACTTCTGAATTCCACTGGCTTGGGGATTCCACTCAGCTGTGTAAATTGTTATACACACACACACTTCTCCTCCAACCTGGTCTCTGCCTGTGATATGTCACAAATAATTTTTGGACATGAACAGTTGTTATAATAGATCAAAATAGCAAATGGAAACTCACACATCTGGTGGTTGACAGCAAAGGACTTAGTGTTATGTGGGGAATGTGGTTTTGCATCACCTTGTGATGATAGGAAACAGCATGGGGAAGAGACCGGGAATGCTTTGTCTCTTTAGGTGTTTAACCACACATATCCATCAGTGTGGTGTTTAAGCACCCTGCAGGACATGAGAAATGCATCCAACATGAGTCAAGGTCTCCAGGCAGCAAACCCATAGCTAGCCAAGCCAAAGTATGTGTATTCATGTGCACAGCTATATACCATTGCCACCATCATTTCCAAAAATGCTACCATTTAGACTAGGTGTTCAGGGGAGAGGGAACCAAAGGGGATGGGTTCTTTCATAGAAGATTTTTTAATACCTAATGTAATTTACTGAATTTTAGAAGATTTTAAAACAAAGACAGGTTATACAAGAGTTAGGCATTTTGCATTATTTGTCTGTCACTTTGGAGGGGAGCCTTTAAGAGGGTAGGGACTTTTGAGTTGGGAGACCTCTTTTCACATCAGCTGCTGCAGGCAGGCTGTAAACTTCAGAAACTTCTCAGCTAGGCTCTACCTCCTCTTGCTACTCCCGTTCTAGATGCCCTGATAAGTCCTTGCCTCCTCAGCCAAAGAGGGAAAGGTGAATTTCTTCAAGACCAGAACCAGGCTGCACTCCTCCATTTCCCCACCTTAATTTAACCACTGGCCGCACCATTGGCAGTGGCCTGGCGGGGATTTTGCCTTCCTCTACAGTGTATGGGTGTGGGTCACTTGCCATGATTATCTGGGTATCTCTCATTTAATCATTTCCCTGCTACTGCGGGGACCATGGACAATGGGGCACCTTGGGCCATCCTATTCTTTACCTGTGTCACATAATAGTCTACTTTCCTATGGGCTGTAATATTTTTGTCTGTTTTCAGTTGTTGGATTTAATGTTCATGTGCTAGGTGGTGTGGGTGGCCTGTAAAATACAGGTCAGACTGGATGTTCTTTTGTCCTTAAACTCTATGACACAAAGTACTCAACTATTTCCTTGATCTTGACTGCCCTTGACCCATCCTCCTCTCTCATTTTTAATCTCTCTCTAGCACTTTCTCCTCGGCATTTAAACACATCAGAGATTCCCATATCTTCAAAATCTCTATTGGCCCTGTCTACCTTCAATGACCATGTTCTTTCCCTCCTTCCCTTTGCCTGTAAACTTCTCAAACATGCAGTCTAAACCTATTGCTTTAAATATTTCTTTATTCTTTCCTTGATTCTCTACAATCTGACTTCTGCCCCTTCTGCTCTGCTGAAACTACCCAGGAGCTCTTCTTGGCCATATCTCCATTCCCATTCTTTCTGCCCTTCCTGCTACCTTTGACACTATGTGATGTGTAAATTGAGGCATAAGGAAGTTAGGTGTCACAGAGATTCAGTTACAGTCTGGAGTGGGCCTCCAGTCCTTTGCTTTACCCAGCTGAAAATACTCCCTTGCTTTTTGGCACTGAAGCACATTACAAGGCAAGAGTTTCCACCTAATTTAAGTTCCTGAATGGAAAATCCCAAAGTTAGGAAGCAAGAGAGTATACATGGCTTTAGGGTCCTGAGCCTGCAATGAGCATCATGGCAACATCACAGTCTACATGCATGGAACTCATGGCTTAGATCTGCCATGGAATTCATGCTGATGTCAGTGGGAATTGCATTGGTTGATCTGAGGCATATATGTGAAGATAATTTATTTGATGAGTGTACTGGCAGACTAATTTTAAAGCCAATGAATTGCAGCAGTATCGCTCAAGTCCTCATATATGCTGAAAAATGCTAATAAAACCAAACAGAAATATGGAAGAAAGCATATTTAATTAAAATATACTAAAATGAAATCCATATATCCTATCATATCCTTTTACATGAAAACTGATAAAAAGTCGAAACAGATGCATTAAAAAAAGATTGTCAGTTTAAACCTAATTGCTCTGTGATAATTTTTTACCAGTAATACAGTTAAATTCTTACACAGTTTGAATATACAGGTGACATATAGTTACAGCAGTACAGTTTGTGTATGGCCCTGCCTCTAAAAATGCCTTCAGCCTATAGATGGAGGACTGAGAGGATCGAAAATAGTCGGCGTAACTGCTATAATCCCATGATTTAAGGAAATCGTTTCCCTTCTCTTCTCTTTGTAAAAGACTTTACTCTATGCATACTATCTACTTTAGGTTTCTTGCAAGCCAGTAAAAATTTTACTCAACATTTACTTTTTAATTAAATGTGGTACCATTTAGGAAGATGTTTGCTAATCTGGGCCCCAAATCTGCAGCCCTCAGCTTTACAAGACACTGCTCCAGCGGAGGCTGTAAAGCTCTCGATAAGAGGAGTAAGGAGCAAGGTGCAAGTCCCTCAGCGATAACCTCCTGACTCCAACATTATAGGTCTTTCTGCTGGAATTGAGTTCTACATCTTACTCGATTGGTTATTGTCACACATGAGTAATGGATGCACCCTGCCAGAGTCCCAGGGTACAAGAGCCAGTCCATCAGGCCATCAGGAGGCACAGCTGTGGGCCGCAGGGGCAGACAGATAAAGAGAAAGCTGTTAAAGGTACAGGGACCACCAGTGAGTGAATAGAGTACCTACAGCTTCACTGAATAGCTACGTGACTGTAAATGTTCCTTGTACCAGTTAGAATGTGCATTAATCAAACTGCTCCCTGGGCTAATGTAGGAGTTCAGATAAAGCAGTAAAAACAAATCAGAACAAAGGAGGCTGTTGCAAAGTGGACACCCTCTGCTTTCTGGCAGTGTTTATAGGTATTTTTTAGGGTGAGCTATTCAAAATTACTAATCAACACTGTTAATGTAGGGTAATTATTGCTATAAATAGAAGTTTTGTTCAGCCTTGCAAAATTGTCTTGAAATCTTACCAGCTGAGGCACAAAATGCACTTTCTAGTCCTTTGCTATAATGATAGATGATGATGAAAAAGCTAATGGTATTTTACTAGCCTGGTCGGGTGAGTAAATAAAACAAATGGCGCTAGCTGTTTGAGTTTATTATTATTAAACATTTCCTTGTGGAAGTGTTTTGGATGGTGTTGCTCTTCCTAATATAAAGGAATATGAAGGTCCTACTAAATGAAAACATCCTGTATTAATACATGAAGTATATGTGATAAAGTGAGACTCTGTTTAACTTTTGTTTAACTTCTCCAATATATTTGAAGGCCAGCTTAGTTCCTGAATGGATTACGGATACAAACTTGAATAAATGATGCATGTTTCTAGCTGGTGGTAAAAAAACAAACAAACAAAAAACCCAACCAAACAAACAAAAACCCTCTTATAGTTAATTACCGGTTAGAAAATCCAGTTCTCCACACTGTACAGTCTCTCCAATTTAAATCATTTCTCTGGAACTCTGGAATATTACTGCAAAGTTTTTAAGGGCTAGTTTTTCAAAAGAGCTAAACTAGTGTCCACAATTAGGGACAGATTTTCAAAAGAGCTCAGCTTTTATTTAAGCATCTAAATGATATACATAGGTTTTCAAAACTGATTAGCCTCGAGCAGCTCCTTTTGAATTCGTTAGGGGGATCAATGGGCTCTGTTAGGTGTTTAATACCTTTGAAAATCTGGCCCTAAAATGCTATAACCAAATTTCTTTGACTCTATACCTCTTTAGGACTTCCTGCATCCTGCCAGGTAATGCTAGAGCTTGGAACAAGGCATTGTACAGCATATTGTGGCATACAGTAGGAAGACTTTATACCTGCAGTCAGGGCCGATGCAAGGGTGTTTCGTGCTCTAGGCAAAACTTCCACTTTGTGCCCTCCCGCGCCCCTGAGCCCCGCCCTGAGGCGCCCCCCCCCCACAGCAGCTTCCCTCCTCTGCCCTGAGGCGC
>NC_133769.1:289525876-289614891 GCF_003597395.2 Chelonoidis abingdonii | reverse complement strand
GCCCCCCCCCGTGGCAGCTCCTCACCCCCCACCCTCTGCCCTTAGCACCCCTCCGCCCCAGCTCAACCCTGCCCCGCCTTCCCCCCGAGCACGCCGTCGCTACTTCACTTCTCCTGCCTCCCAGGCTTGTGGCGCCAATCAGCTTAGGAGCCACAAGCCTGGGAGGCGGGAGAAGTGAAGCAGCCACGGCGTGCTCGGGCAGGAGGTTGGGCAGGAGTGAGCTGGGGCGGGGAGTTTCCCTAGGTGCAGCCCCACCCTTACTTGCTGCAGGCGTGCTCCCCTGCCCCAGCTCCCTCCACTTAAATGCCGGCAGCGACCAGGGAGGCCGAAGATCCAGCTGCCGTTGTCGCAGCCAAAGAAAATGTTGCCGCCCCCCAATCCTAGTGCCCTAGGCGACCGCCTAGGTCACCTAAATGGTTGCACAGGCCCTGCCTGCAGTATTGCAGTGAGACAAGAAGGTTTCAATACTACGGTGCAGAAAATACTTTATGTTTACCTCAAAACCAAAACTGCAAAAGAGTGTTACAGAATGTTTGAAGACACATCCTCAAATTGGCAGTGTTTGGAAACTGCAGTGAGGCAATCACCCATCCAGCAGACTTAACCTGAAACTTTTGTCAATGAAAAATGGCCTTAAAAACAAAGAAGAAATTTTTCTTCCAAATTTTTTATCTTTGTTAAAAAAAGTCCCCAAAAGTGAAAGCTAGTTTAAAAAACATGCCTCTCTCTCACTCCATTTTACCACTGATAGCGGGAGTAAAAAAACGGGAAGGGGAGAGAACCATAAACTGAAAAAACATAAACTGGAGGCGGGAGGGAGTTCAGTTTTGAAAACTGAAAAATGCTAAAAGATTTTATAATATGCACTTTTTTCCATTAGGATTTTGGAGTTGATTCCCACTCAGTGGTTTGGCTTTAGCTATTGATTCAAAGGAGCTGAGTGGGGGGAAAAAGCCTTTAAAAAAACATATAGCTCCTTCAAGACGCAGGAACTACGTTCATTACAGGCAGACCAAGAGGCATCACATATCATTAAATTAACTACCACTTTCTGTTTTCAGTTGCTTGCAACTTTGCCAAACTTTAACTGGGCTGAAATTTTCTATATTAGTTTTCCACATGAGATCGAATTATTTTTCAAAAAGTCAACATAAAACTGTTCAGCCATTTCTGAGAACAAATTTAGGAAAAACGTGTTGTTTTGAAAATATTTAAAATTCTGACAACCATTTTGTTAAGAACCTCTCGCATCTCCAAGCTTTGGAGCAAGGACTGGAAATTTGGAAAGGGAGGTAAGCCTGAGGTCAGACATGTGCCTTTTGCTGTCCCTATGGAAAATCCATCCAAAGTTGGCAAAATTATAAGTACATGAAAATCACCAATTGTACATGCCCTGTGGAGGTTTGTTAGAGGCTTGCAGCGTTATCCTACTAGTCTCATTACTCTCTTAGTCTGTACTGCTGATCACTCTCCACCCCCACAGAGCAGAATCTGTGTGACCATCATGTCTTTTTAAGAGCCAGACTGCTACTCAGCTCTCTCGCTCTCTCGGGTTTCACTTTGGGTTTTTAGCAGCTCTTCCTTCTACTTAGACACGCTAGTACAAGGTGTCTGTTTACTTCAAGAGAGAATCATCTTTCTTATACACTAGCTTTAGACTCCTTCATCAGAACACTAGAAAGAATACAACATGGCACCAGAAGTGGTGGGACATAAGTGGTTGTATCACACAGAGCAAACACTGAGGAAAAGAAAATGGAGCATCTAAGGGTTCCAGTGGAGGTGACACTCTCCAGCCATGCAGCAGACCACTGGAGGAGATTCAAGCAGCACATCATGCCTTTACATGGAGGCAAGTGGCGCCACTGAGAAGCCAAGTGAGCAAAAGGAAGCTGTCTTTCTAAATATAGTGGGGGCTGAGGCTCTGGCTGGATGTCTGTAATCGTCTGCAGTTGAGCCAAGCAGTGAAGGCTGAAGGTTTGAGGAGTTCTGCACCCGAAGAAAAAAAAAGAGACTTTTGAGAGAAAACAATTTCACACGAGGTCACCAAAAGAGAGAGAATTGTTGGAGGAATTTGTAAAGGATGTCAGAGTGTGGAGTCAATAGTGATGGGGATCAGAGGCATGCAGCTCAAAAAAGATTGCTGAATGATCTTGATCTCAAGCTAGAGAAAGCAATCAGCTTCTGCTAAGCAACAGAGACTACCCGGACCGGGCTGGAACTTTTGGAGGGAAAGCAAGGTGCTGAAATAGTGGACAGAATAACAAATCCCCGAGAAAAGGTCAGAGAAAAAAGAGAAGTTCCAAGAAGGAGTCTACAGAATACAATCAGAAAGAGTCTGCAGAAGGCAGCATAAAGAGCTGTATATGCCATGGTAACAGAGACTGCGTCAGTGTCCACCTTTGGACAACGCTGCATCAGGTGCAAGAAGTGACAAACGAGGAATGCAGGCTCAGAAAGAAATAGTGCAAGCAACAGTGAAGAAGAAGTTTTCATCTGAATTTTGCAAGAAGTAACAGCACCAAATCATTGGACTATTACACTGGAAAAAAATGGAACCTCTGTGACTTTTTAACTGGACACTGATGCACAAGCCAATGGTATTCCAGCCTCCATTGTAAAAGACTTGGAAAAAAAAAAACATAAGCAATCATAGCAAGCAGATAAAGCATAGAGCTTATGGTGGGGAGCTGATTCCTATTGTTAGTGAATGTGAGCTGGAGGTAAAGGTAAAAAATAACAATGAAGAGATTAATTTTAGTGATAATGATAAGTTTAGTGATTAAATGGTAGTGCCAGGGAAGTGCGTACCTATCCTGAGGTTAAAGATGTGTCAGGCATTAGACCTTATTCTGTTTGCCAGAAACTGGGAATGGACAACAAGGGATGGCTCACTTGATAATTATCTATGCCATTCATTCCCTCTGAAGCACTTAACATTGGCCACAGATGGAAGACAGGATATTGGCTAGCTGGACCTTTAGTCTGATCCACTATGGCTGTTCTTATGTTCTTAGAGAATATATGCTATAAAGGGACAGGGGCAAATAAAAATTGAAGATAAATTTCAGGATGTCTTTGAAGGATTAGGAAACTGACCGTAGAGCAGTGGTGGGCAACCACGGCCAGCCTGCACCGCTTCACACAGCTCCCATTGGCCGGCAACGGCAAACCACGGCCACTGGGAGCTGCGGGTAGCCATGCCTACGGACAGTCAATGTAAACACTATCTTGTGGCCCACCAGTGGATTACCCTGATGGGCCATGTGCGGCCCGCGGGCCGCAGGTTGCCCACCACTACCATAGAGTATAAAATTGAACTGTCAGAGTCCAATAATCCAATGATGAATGTTCCTCTGGTTCTACAGAAAAAAAATGTGAGGAGGAGCTAGATAAATTAGTTGCTAGGCATCATGGAGGGACTGGAGGAACCCACAGAGTGGGCCCATTCTCTAGGTATCGTGCAAAAAAAAAAAAAAAAAGATGGAATCCTTTGCCTATACCTAGACCCAAAGGAACTCAATAAATAAATAAATAAATAAATAAAAAGAGAACATTTCCCCCTTCCCATAAGGGAAGATATTTTTGGAGAAATGACACAGGCGTAACATTTCTTCACATTAGATGCATCAGTTGGGTTTTGGCAGCTTCCACCAGAGAAAACTAGCATGTGTTTGTACACATTTAACACACTATAGGGGATTGTCTGCTTTTGCAGATTGCCTCTTGGATTATGCTCAGCACCCAAAGTGTTTCACGGAAAAGTACAGTAAATATCTGGCACCAAATGAAGGTACCAAAGTATACATTGATGATGTTTTGATAGGGGACTGTACAATGGAGAAACATGACCAAAGACTATGAAGAGCTCTGGAAAGGGCTTGCTTAGCAGGGTTAAAATTAAATTAATAAAATTGTAAATTTAGAGTCAGAGAAATAATATATATGGGTAACAAATTAACAAAGCAAGGGGCACAGATAGACCACAGCAGGGTGCAGGCAATTACCAATAGCCCATACACTCAGCTTAAGTGATCGGTTAAACTAGGACATGATACACTTCGTGGGGAAATTTGTACTTAATTGGCAGCTAAAACCAGCAACCTAAGAACATAATTAAACAAAAATAATTAATGGACTTGGGAGGCACATCACAAGAAGGAGTTTGAGAGGTTGAAGCAGTTAATGAAAGAGGCTACACTATTTAGATTTTATGACAGCGAATGTCAGACCAGAGATCCCTCTAAGGAAGGTCTTGGGACAGCACTTCTTCAAAAGTGAGGTGGGCATTGGAGGCCCGTAGCATATAGTTCCAGAGCTTTAATTAAAACTCAGTTCTAAAACTGAGAAAGAGGCTCTGCTGCATGGGTACAAGAAGTTCCACATTTTCCTGTATGGGAGATCCATGTTTGCAGAAACAGATCACAAGCCATTGGTGACGATAAGAAAAAAAGTGTTATCTGACGCTCCTTCTTGATTAGAGATTATTTTTTCTGTTGCAGCTATATGATCTAAAATTAGAACACAAATCTGGAAAAGATCTAGTGATGGTAGACTGAGACACTGTGCATGTGAACCTGTTAAAAGAAAATGCAACCAGTTGCTGATAAAAGTTGGACTGTGCTAGCTGATGCCATAACACAAAATGAAACTTCACAGACAGTGACATTGACCATTAATGCAGGTGGCCTCTAAGGGGCATGTGCAGTCCCTATCACCAGTCTGAATGAAAATTGTCAGTAATAGAGGAGATCTAGTTCAGGGACACCGGACATGTCTTTCCCAAAATGTTACCTCAGGATATATTACATAGGATACATGCAGGGCACATAGATATTGAGAAATACAAAAAGAAGAGCTATGAATTTTTGTACTGGCCACACATGAATACAGATTTAGAAAAAAAAACAAAACATTAAGACTAATGAAATTGTACCAAAAATATAGAGACAGCGGAAAAAAAACAGCCTGTGGTGGTGAAGAAAGTTTGTCTTCCTGATCCACTGTAGTCACAGTTCTGTTTAGTTATGCTGGCAAGAATTGTACAGTGGTTCTGGATCATTATTCTCACATTCCATAAGTAACAAGACTTGAGAATACTCCTGCAAAATACGTTACTGCGAGTATCAAGTCTATCCTTGCCAGGCATGGCATACCAGAAGTGGTCACATACTACAACTCGATGGCTATGAGTTCCAATGTTTTGCAAGAGACTATGATTTTAAACACATTACGTCTACTTGTGGAAAATGGTGTTAAGATAAAGCAGAGGAATCTAACACAGACCCTTATCTGGCATTACTAGATTATAAGGCAGCTCCTTTGAAACATGGCTTTTCACCGGCAGAGCTTTTTTCCAACTGAAAGCTTGAAACCAGATTACCTAATTTTGTAGCAACTGATAATAAACAAAATAGTGATGCGAATACTTACAGGATCAATGACAAATATAAACAAAAACATTATTTTAATAAGGGGTCATGGATAGGGTTACCATATTTCAGGTTCCTAAAAGGAGAACACTGCGGGGGGAGGGGTAGAGGAGGGAGATGGAGAGGAGTACAGTTAGGTGTGTTGGAGGGGGTATTTGGGGGGTGCTGGAGGGATGTGTGTGTACTGGGAGCAGTACCTGTGGGTGCTGGAGGGGATACCTGTGAAGTGCAGGAGGGGTGTGAATATACTGGTAGGAATATTTGGGGGTGTCATGGTATAATTCCCCACTCTGAACCTTAGCGTCCAAAAGATGGGGTACCAGCATGAATTCCTCTAAGCTCAATTACCAGCTTAGTACTTGTAGCGCTGCCACCAACCAGGAATTCCAGTGCCTGGTACACTCTGGTCCCCCCAAACCTTGCCCAGGGAACCCCAAGACCAGTCTCTGGATTCTTACACAAGGAAAGTAAACCCTTTCCCCACATTGCCTCCCAGGCTTCCCCTCCTGGGTTACCCTGGAAGATCACTGTGATTCACTCCTTGAATCTCAGAACAGAGAGAAATTCACTTCCTCCTCCTTCTCTCCCCCTCCCAGACTCTCCCTGAGAGAGACAGTAATCCTAACACAGAGAGAAATAGCCTTTCTCTCTCCCTTCTCTCTCTTTTCCCCACAAGTCCCTGGTGATCCAGACCACGTCCCTGGGGTCTCACACCAGATAAAAAAACATCAGGTTCTTACAAGAAAAGCTTTTTAATTAAAGAGAGAAAACAGTAAAAGATCTTTGTAAATTTAAGATGGATTTAGGTACAGGGTTTTTCAGCTATAGACACTGGGGAATACCCTCCCAGCTTAAGTATACAGAGTACAAATTAAAAATCCTTTCAGCAAAATACAAATTTGATTCCTTCCAGCCAAATGCACAATTAAACTCCTTCCAGCCAAATGCACATTGCGAAATAAAGGAAACAAACATAAGCCCTAACTCGCCTTATCTACCTAGTACTTACTATTCTGATTTATAAGAGCCTTGTATTGGAGAGATTTGAGAAGACCTGGTTGCACGTCTGCGTCACTCTTCAGAAACCCAGAGGAGAAAACAACCAAAAACTAACAGGCACACACGAAACTTCCCTCCCTCAAGATTTGAAAGTATCCTGTCCCCTGATTGGTTCTCTGGTCAGGTGACAGCCAGGCTTACTGAACTTGTTAACCCTTTACAGTCAAAAGAGATATAAAGTACTTCTGTTCTATTAACTCCTACTATCTGTTTATGACAGGGGGATACTGGAGGGGGTACCTGTGGCAGCAGTACTCACTGCAGGTGGGGGGCAGTGTCACTCCCTGTCCCAGTGGCAGGGCGGCTGGGACAAGCAGAGGATGAAGCATTAGCAGCCAGTTAGTACCTCTCTGTGGGACCCCCTTCCCAGGGCTGGGAGCCAGTGCCAGGGTGGGTGGGATTTAGCAGCTGTGGCAGTGGGGGAATGGACCAATCAGCTGCAGATGCAGGGACAGACCAATCAGGAGGTGGACCAGTGTGAGCTCTTTCTGAGCTGCAACAACTGCTCTGCAAAAATCCCGGCTGCTACCTGTTATTTGTAAAATCCACCCAGACAGAAGACAGTGGATCAAAAAAGAGGCAATGTCTGGGAAAACCCTAGTCACAGGAGCTAGGACCTTTGCTATCACATGAGAGGGCATACTTGTGTGATGGTAAAACATGGATGCAAGAAGCAGTAGTCTCTTGTAAGATAGCTCCTAGGTCATATGAAGTGCTCGCTAACGAAGGTTGGATTTAGAGGTGGAATAGGAAGCACCTTTAACTCATCACAGAAAGAAAGGAGAACAAGGAGACAATGCCCAACTCTACAGGGTCTGAACCAGAGGTAGATAATGAAGAAAGAAAAAAACAGATTGAACAATACAATGCAGACACAGCTCTGCAAGATGTCAGAGGGAACTGCAAAGATGAATTGGAGTTTGCTGAGGGTTTTTCCCATTGTATATGTGCTGTTATTAGTCATTAAAAGTGGTTGATGATAAAGCTGTGTGTCGTTACTTGGAAAGCGGAGATGTGATGATCATGTCTCTTTAAGAGCTAGCCTGCTACTCAGTTCTCCCTCTGGTTTCACTTCTGTGTTTTTAGCAGCTCTCTCTCCCTGGATATGCTGGTACAGGCTGGCAGTTTACTTTGATAAAGAATCATCTTTGTTGTACACAGGCTTTGGACTCCTGCATCAGAACACTCAATGGAACACAACAATCTGTGCCAGTCACACACAACAAGCTTCGCCTTCACATTGCTCACTGAGCCTGTGCTCTGGTCTGGAGTTAAGCAGGACTTTTCTCTAACTTTTGTCCTTCTTGTGTGCTGGGAGTTGCTATGGTGCCAGGTACTAAAATTGAGAACCGGGAGACTCTTTCTCCTGTGCTCTCAGTATTTCCCCCGCCCCATGCAAGCGCCCAGTGAGCATGGCTGAGAAGAGAAAGCAGCCTAGTATGAATGAGGAGTGAGGAGCAGATGGGGATCAGGAACAGATTGTGGAGTGCAGGCTGAAGTGGGGGAGGATTCGTTGGGTTCAATCACAGTTACCGTCTTGGGACTGTTACCTGATATGCTGACTTGGGACTCCAGAACCCTGTCTTGTTGAGCCAGACACACTAATCTATTGCAACATAGACCCAGGGTCTGAACCATGCCCTCAAAGCTGCAGACTTAACTGAAAACAGCTCAGCAATAACTCAGCACCCAGACACCCAGTTCCCAATGGGATCCAAACCCCAAATAAATCCATTTTACTTTGTACAAAACTTATACAGGATAAACTCATTAATTGTCTGCCCTCTATAAGATTGATAGAGAGAGATGCACAGCAGTTTGCGTCCCCAAGTATTAATCACTTACTCTGAGTTAATTAATATACAAAAGTGATTTTAATAAGTAGAAAAAGTAGGATTTAAGTGGTTTCAAGTAATAACAGACAGAATAAAGTTAGTTACCAAGCAAATTAAACAAAACATGCAAATCTAATCCTAATACATTAAGAAATTGATTACAGATCGAATCTCATCTTCAGAGATGTTCCAATAAGCTTCTTTCACAGACCAAACTCCTTCCTAGTCTGGGCCCAATCTTTTCCCTGGTACAGTTCTTGTTAGTTCTAGTTCGGATGGTAGCAAGAGGATTTCTCATGACTGTCAGCCCGCTTTGTTTTGTTCCAGCCCCTTTTACAGCTTTGGCACAAGGTCTGAATGCTTTGTCTTTCTCTGGGTTCCCACCCTTCCTTCTAAATGGAAAAGCACCAGATTTAAGATGGATTCCAGTATCATGAGACATGTTCATATGTCCCGTGAGACTTCATTACCCACTGGTTGGCACACAGGTATACAGGAAGGCTTGCAAGTAAACAGGGGTATTTACAACCAATTGTGCTGGTTAATGGGAGCCATCAAGATTCCAAGTCACCATTAATGGCCCACACTTTGCATAGTTACAATGGATTTCAGAGTAATACTTCATGTTTCTAGCTTCAGATATAAGAATGATACATTCATACAAGTAGGATGAACACACACAGTAGATTATAAGCTTTGTAATGATACCTTACAAGAGACCTTTTGCGTAAAGCATATTCCAGGTATATTATATTTACACTCATAAGCATATTTCCATAAACATATGGAGTGCAGCGTCACAGAGCGATATTAGAAGGGTGAACAGTGACAGGCTGGGAGATGACAGGAACACAGAGGGAGAGATGCAAGTGTAACACTGATTGTGGTTAATGAAGGGGGGTAGCTTCCTTTTATGGACACCCAGCCAGCCTGTTAGCTATAAAATTCCTCTTGGTAGCTGTTCTCTACTTGCTTTACCTGTAAACAGGGCTGGCTCTAGGGTTTTTGCCACCCCAAGTGGCAGAAAAAAAAAGCCACGATTGGCGGCAACGCCACCACACAGCTTTCTTCTTCGGTGGCAATTCAGTGACAGGTCCTTCCCTCCGAGAGGAACCAAGGGACCCGCCGCCAAATTGCCAATGAAGAGTGCAACGTGCCGCCCCTTCCCCTTGGCCGCCTCAAGCACCTGCTTGCTGAGCTGGTGCCTGGAGCCGGCCCTGCCTATAAAGGCTTAAAAAGTCTCACTGCTATGCATAGGTAAAAGGAAGTGAGTGGGCACTGGCCAAAAGAGCCAGTAGGAAGGCTAGAACTTTTTAAAATTGAAACAAGACTCCCCTTTTGTCTGTCTGTGGTTTTTCTACCAGAGAGGAGACACAGAGCAGCAATACTCTAAGAAGCTTTAAGCCAGGTATGAAAAATCATCAGATCATACCTAGAAACTACTCATTTAAACCCCAGATATGTAAGTAGATCAGGAAATTTCTAGGAAGGTGTGATTAGGTTTATCCCTTTTATTTCTTTATTGCTTGTGGATGCCTCTGTGCTAATCCCAGGTGTTTTTGTTTTGCTTGTAACCTTTCATCTGGACCTCAAGAAAATTACTTTTGATGCTTAATCCTTATAAGTGGTTCTTTTTAAAATCTAGCAATTTCCTGAGTTTTTAGATGTATTTTCTTTCTTTTTGTTTTTAATAGAATTTACCTTTTTTAAGAACAGGATTGGAATTTTGTGTCCTAAGAGGTTTGTGTTATTTAATTAGCTGGTGGCAACAGCTGATTTCCTTTGTTTTCTTTCTCAGCTCTTCCCGGAGGGGGTGGGGGGGGGTAGGGTATGTGTGTGAAAGGGCTTGAGGGTATCCCACAGGGAAGAATTCCCAAGTGCACCTTCCTGGGTTCAAAGGGGTTTTATTTGCGCTTGGGTGGTGGAAGCATCTACCTATCCAAGGTCAGAAAAAAGCTGTAACCTTGGGAGTTTAATACAAGCCTGGAAAGGCCAGTATTTTTTTTAGAATCCTTGCAGGCCCCCACCTTCTGCACTCGAAGTGACAGAGTGGGGAATCAGCCCTGACACCAACAAACCCCAGTTGTCGGCAGGCAGGATTGAACCAGGGACCTCTGGAACTTAGTGCATGAGCCTCTACAGCATAAGAAAAAAGCCCCCCCGCCTGCCTGCCACTAGATGGGGCAGAGCACCATACCCATGAGGTGTGTGGGTTACACAAGCAGCATGGGTACAGAAGAAGACAGGCTGCGGGGGACATGAAGCGATAAGGCAAAAACCAGAAGTGCGGGAACCAGGGGGCCATGACTCCATCACTCAGAGGAAGAAACGGCATGAGGGCAGGGCCTCAGAGGACAGGGGCAGGGGCCACTGGACACTGATGGGCCCCCCAGTTCTAGGGAACTTCCAGTGCTCCTAGCAGAAGCTCCCATTGACTTCACTGTAATTGTGCAGCATTTTAGCAAATCAGATCCCAAGTGTTTCAAGATGAGTGCTCATAAAATGAGGAACAAATAACGCGTGGCCACACCTGTGAAAAATATTGGTTTATATGACTTGCCCAGCATCACATAGGAACTCAGTAGCAGAAGCAGGGATAGAATTATGTTCTCTAATGTCGCATTCAACTTCCTTAACCATGAGGCCTTCCTTTCTCCTCCTGCTCTCCCCTGCCTCATTCAATAGACTCCTCCAACTTTTGCAACAAGTGAGGCAGGAGACTTGCAGACAACAGCCTCATTCATTACACAGCATTCCATGAATACCATACATCTGTGTGCACTGAATGTGCTGGCTAATTGAACCACGTCAGCAATACAAAGCAGCCCAAAACCTAGTTTAGCCGATCACTTAAGCTGGGTGTATGGCTTCTTACCATCATCAGAATGATGTAAAGCACTCAGAATGTGCCAGGCAATCTGGCCGTGTGTTTTCAAAATAATACCATTAGAGAATGCCATGCCTTCTCTGTTAAGTGGATAGATTTTGTGCTTGATCCTGCTCCCGGTGACACTGCGAGTTAATTAGGAGAATAATCAGGCTCTTGCTTTTAAATTCCAGAGAGCAACTAAAAGAAGTAAAATAAAGTTTATAGAACAGAAAGAGTTAATTATAAGGACACCTGGCATTTTGATAATAAGAGTTATATGTAAATCTGAGAGAAAAAGGTCTCACAGATGTGATTGTTGGAAACCAGTGTAAGTGAGAGAATAACGCACACTGACTAGAGGCAATTTCTGCCCTTAGATACATATTCACAACTCCAGTTTATTTCACTGGGAGTTGTGTGTTCATACTGGACCTGATCCAAAGCCCATTGATGTCACTGGGAGTTTTTCCATTGACTTCATGGGCTTTCGATCAGGACCTTACTGACAACCAATCTTTTTCCTCTCAGAATAAATGTACGGCACCAGTTCTTACAGAAATCTTGAAAAATAGGACATAGACACTCTAACAAAACTCGGGATAATTTGCAATTTAGGATTCTAAGCAATAGTCAGTGGGACTTAGGCTTCTAAGTCTTTTGATTTTTTTAACCCTTGTGAGCCCAAACACTCAGCAGCAACAGGAAAAAGCCATAAAATGTATCCACTGTCCAAAGGGTGCTGTCAATCACATCTTCCCTGTTAGCAGGGTATTAACAACTGATACATTAATTTCCACAAAAGGCTTTCACTGCATATTCTTAATACTAAATACTTTTTTTCCAGGCATACACAGATGTTATTCTGTGTATTTCCTCTTCCAAATGTATTTTTTTTTATATTTTGACATATGCAAATTTCAGCATTGTTTTTTATATTACGATCTTAAAATAATAACATTTAGCTGTAAAACAAATTCACTTGAGTTTGCCATTTCCTGAGTATTAACTTGAAGTGCTGCTGCAGAGAAACAAAGTTCTTGTAAGAATTTAAGATGCAAGAATCCATTTCTGCCTAACAATCTCATACTCATGCATTCCCTAAAGTGTATCCCATCTGCTTTTGGGAGCTCTCATTGCAATATGCAGTGATTGCAGGATAAGCACACCATTTTCCTGTCAATACTTTCCTATTAGCCTCCTGGATCCATACATCATCGTCTTGCTGGCCTGCAGTTTGCTTATCTTTGTCTCTGAGGCTGCCTTTGATTTATCTAACACCCAGGTTAATGAGGCATGGAGTCCAGGGTGGCTCCAAGGATAATGCACTCCTGTATAAAAATGCTTAAGGAAGGATCAAGTGATAATCCATTCCAGACTAAAAGGCCTCGCTCTTCAACAAATGTTGTATTTCTTAATCACTAAACTAAGACTATAATAGCTCCCCTTAAGCTGCTACCATCAGTAAAACTATACACACTAACCACATGAAATTTACAAAAAGACCTGAAAATTAGATTTTAATTTGAGCTTCAAAAAAAAAAAAAAGGCCAAAAAAAAGTTTGTATCTCAAGAACAGTTATCACCATTATTTGACGGTGTTCTTATGCAAAAATAAGTTAGCTTTAATATTTAATTTACAGTAATAGTTTTATATTCCCTCACTGGGACCTATGTTTTTCTAAAGACAAAAATAACAGAAGCTAGAATGTTACTGTGGCACGGATAAATCAAACTAGCTATTTCAATAATGGAGGTAATTACAAAGTGTATATATCTGAAATGTACTGAGTGGTTAGGGGTTGTTTAATTAACATAAAAATTTCAATATCATCAGCAAGTGTGATGGCATCACAAAAGCATTGTTAAAAAAGCATCTTAAAATAGTTATGGCTCTCTCTATTTCTAGCTAGTACATAAGGCTAATATACCTTAGCTTCCCAGTTCTACTAATTATTGTCTTATACAGAAACATTTTTAATGAAAGCGAGGTGATAAGGTAAGTTTTCAGAGCTTTTTTTTAATGCTCTCTATTGCATGTTACTCTGTATTTGTTATGCTTTGTTTGACCTTCATCTTATGAACCTGCCACAAGCTCTTGAAATAGTCCTAGTGTATATCCATTTAGAAAATGACTACACACCAAATACTGGGGTAGTTCCCAAGGGAGGAGATGCTTATTTTGTGAAGTATCCACACAAGCAAAGTGTTCACCAGTTGGTCTATTCCAGCCCCAGAGGACTTGACCCAGGTAATAACTCCCTTACTGGTCACTAACCTACATTATTGAGATCTAGTTTGGATTTTAATGACATGACATTGTTAGGGATTGTTATTGAGATGCAAATGATCTTCTCTTGGGTTATTTAAGACACATGAAGGACTCTAGTTTAGAATGAAAATTAGTTATTGATTATTCCAGCAATTAACAAAATAAATTTTAGCACCTTTTTGAAAGTCTTAAATTGTTATTGCCAAAAACCGATCAAAGTGCTTGAATAGATTTTTTTGTGTGTGCAACAGAGAAAATATCCAGTAATAAGCGATGAAAATATTCCCTTTAAAGTCTTGCTTTCGCTTTACTGCAGTATATCCGAGCCTCTATGCTGTAAGTTCCCACTCTTCTTTTCGGTGTAAAATGTGAACCATGTCAGCATATGATGTAACTGTATAATCTTAATTACATGGATACAAGAACAGTTGGCTCCATATTTCCTTTAATATTTAAAAGAAGTGCTGAGCACATGTAAAAGTGAAATCTTTATCTTGTTTCTTTCTTCTCCTTTTTCTAAACTTCCATTGTTAGATTAACATCATTTATCATTTATAGAGCTCGTTTTCTCCAGTTGCGTTGCTTTCATTAGTACTTTGGATCTACTCCTTTATAAACATCCTGAGATAGGAGACAGTTATTATTTATAGAAGTCTTCTAATGGTACCAGCAGCACAAACTTTAATAAAATACCTTTCCCTATCCCATTGAATATGTAGTGGATGTTAGTTTATGCCAAGGTATTTTGACTGGAAATGGTACTACTTGTAGCTCACAATTATCTTTTCATGTGGAATGGTTTTTTTAAAAAAAATACTGGAAACCTTTAGATATTCTAAATAGATTGCAGAACGTTATCTTTTGTAGCCAAGCTGAAAATACAGCTTGACTTGTAGGATATATGATTTATATTTGCTATCTATCTCATCTTTGGCTCTTGTTTTCCTCTTTCTGTTCTAAAACCTCCAATCAAAGAGGAGTTTTAAGGAGTGATCATGGACTAATGTTTCTTACTTAAAGTTTCAGTGTTTAGATTCATAGATTGCCATTGTGATCATCTATTCTGACCTCCTGTATGACATAGGCTCTAGAACTTCCACCTCACCCCCAAATCCCTAGTGTATATCTTTTAGGCCACAAAGACACGTTACACTATCAAGTATTTAGTTGGAAAAATAGCACAAGCAGACAGACACCACTTTTGTGCTAGAACTTGTTATTTAGTGTGTCTTGTGCACAGTACTGAACTCATTCAAAGAAATGCTATGAGCACGTATTGTACTTTGCATTCACATATCTTTTTAGCATCTCCAGAACTTTAGGCAAGATTCTGTGGAAAACCAGGTGCATTGCTCTGGCAGGTTCAGGACTTTCAGAAAATCCTTCCATAAAGAGAGATTTTAATTAAAGGATCCTTTTTAAATTAGCAGGTAATGGAGTGCATGGAGGGGTGTCAACTTATTTTAATGTTTTCTTTCCCTGAACAGTGCACCTTCAGTTTGTAATAGAGCACACGTAGTTGTCTTTCTACTATATCTATCCTGCAGTCTGCATGCAGGCAAAGTGCCCATCAACTTCAGGGGAGTTAAGTGTTTTGTTTCCAGTTATTATGCTCAATGTCAGCATCATCAGGAGAGTTATTTAACTCTCACTTTAAATGAATGCCAGATGTGATGATTCAGACCTTTGAGGAGGATTCTACGCATGGATATTTATATAGCTTCACATCAGTCTCTCCACTTGTCAGTCTAGTGACATCAACCTACTGTTTTACCCAGTAAGTGATAAATGGCTGCTTTTAGAGTGTGGCGTTACATAGGCTTTCTGGATATGGCAAGCTAATTTTTAGTAACATTATTAGCTTTCAGAAATCCAGTGGAAATCTAATGGTACAGTCTGTTCATATCTGATATTCACCAAAATACAGCTATCCAAGCCTTGTGGTTTTTACTGGACTTTCAAGATTTTTTTTTTTAAGATTATGGAACAAGAGGCACCTCAGAAACACTCACAAGTACAATAAATCAAAAAGCACCCCCATAACTTATAACACCAATAAACAATAAGGCAGCCTCCCCACTCCCAAAAAATCAAATCCTCTACTTTCTCTATAAGTCACTTCTAACAACATTGACTTCTTCAGCAGCCTTGCTAAAAAGATAGGTCTTGCAGTGTGTCCTAAGTATTAATGAATTTGGGCTCTTTCAGGCCATGGATGAGAAGAAGAGAGTAAAGGGAAGGGCCCTCACAGAAAATGCCCTGCCATTAAGCCCCTCTTTTTTATATAGATGTGGGTCCATCTCAAATGCCTCTGTCAAGTGCAGCTGCGACAATGTCCCACAAGAAAAAATAACTCCATTGACAGGAGTGCTCAGGACCTGACCCACCCTCCCACCCCCGAGTAAAGATTTTTTAAACAATGTTTTGACATCTGTAATGGGTTTTCCACCCCTTGGTCTCCATAGCCACTAGAGCCATGCAGGGGAGCTGTAGAATAGATGCTATGATTTTAATGAACAAACAGTTGGAAGTTGAAATGTGTAGGAAGGGAGGGGGTGATTTGTGCGAGTTTTCCTTCCTAAGTCAATGATGCAATTCCCTGACATAAATCCTTTCTCTTTTCTTTGTTTTTTAAGTTTTGTGGCTTCTATGGATGAGGACCTATTCCCTTCAATAAGTGTCTCTGGTACAGATCCTCTCTTGTTCATGACTGACTGCCAGTTGCGTGGGAGAAGGTTGCAGATGTGCTGCATAGGATCAGGTAGTTTTATTCCATCAGTTAGGGATGACAGCATAACATACAAGTAGTGAAATTTTCCACACTCCAATGGGAATCCTGTGTTCCCCACTATGGTGTGGGAGCCATAGGCAGGTAAAACCACAATATCTAATTATGTAACAGGAACCAAAAGGGCAAGGACTCATAATGGGCCAAATCTTGAAGTCTTTATTCAATGCCTTTTAAGGCAAAACTCCCACCACAAGTCATTGGGAGTTTGACTGATCTAGGATTTGAGGAAAACGTCAGTTTGGGCCCAATGTCATCCAGGTTGTTTCCTGCAAGGAAGAGTGTGTGTGTGTGTGTGGATGTCACCAGTAAAGCTGATTTATAAAAACAATGTCTATCCTGAAGTGCATATCCCTTCGATGACAATGCAGACAGCTGGGTTTCAGCCAGTTTGGATATAAAAAAGCATGTAATAAGCTTTATTAATATAAGCATCTATTACAGTCAACAAACAACATACCTCAGTCTAGCATGATACATTGTATCTTAGTTAATTGTACAATTTGTTAGTCTCTAAGGTGCCAAAAGTACTCCTGTTCTTTTTGCGAATACATACTAACATGGCTGCTACTCTGAAATCGTGTGTTAGTTATTTATTAGTTGAAATCATTTTACAATGTAAAGAGCTTTTTTTCCAAATGAAAGAGAAATGAGCAGTCAGCACTCTAAATGAAAATGATCTGTAAACATTTTCATTTTTTTCAAAATGTTCATGTTTCTTGACAAAAATCTGATTTTTTTCAATCTTCTCCTCCCCACCAATCTTTCCTTTTTATCTTCTTTCTCCCTTTATTACCATCAAAATGAAAAAAAAAAAACAAGATAAAGTGGCAGGATGTATAGGGAAGAAAGGGAGAAAAAAACTGAACTATTTTTGATTTTTCACGTAAAATCCCCCCCCACACAAACCCTCTGATTTTTCCTTGAAAACAATCCCCATTGTTGACCACATCTTTTATTTATTTCTAGTGTGCTTTGGACGTATAAGGAGGGTTCCCTGTCCCAAAGACTTTACATTTAAATAATCAAAGTGGTGAGATGATGTGATGTACACGCACACTCTTTTTTATTTTATTGCCTCTAGCTCACTGCTTTTGAGAGCTATCAAAATGCCTAAGAGAGATAAGGAGTCTCCTGGGCCTGTGAAAACATGCCGCTGTGCCTTGCTGCCACTCTGCCTCCAATCCTTCCTCTCAGACATCCGGCTGATGTGGGTGAGGGGCTTCTGCCTTCAGCCCCATAATCCCATAGATTTGCAATTATGTGGTAACTGTGGTCTAGTCGTGAACTGAGCATGGAATGGACAGTCAGGCCATCTGGGTTCGCCACTGACTTTTGCACTTGGGCAGGTCAATTAACCCCTGTGTACCTTGGTTACCCATCTGTAAAACACAGATGCAAATATCTACTTATCTCTGTAAAGAGCACTAAGCTCCATGTTGTTGTTTTCTAAAGTACTACACTGTCAAAGCAAAGCATTAATATGATTTCTAAAAGCTATTTCTTCCATGTGGCATTACAGCTACATCTGTGGGCCCCTTCCATTTCCCCAGGCTTCTGCTTTTATTATGAAACCACCCAACCTCTTTGGAGTAAAACATTTGAGTAAAACAAGTGCTTTAAAACAACTTTCTGACAGGGACTCTAATGAGGAAGGATGAACATTTTCAGTAACACAACTTGAATTTTTGATTTGTTTGTTTCCTTGATTTTTACACACCTTCCATGGTATCAGTGAACCTTGAATACAAGTCAGCAGGGTTTTTTTCCCCTTGATCTGTGCCAAGTCATTCTCATTCCTTGTTTCTTTGCTGTTTTTTAAAGAAATATTGTGTTTTGTTTTGTTCAGGGGCCTTTTAACAGTGTCCTGTTATTCTGTCATTAGATCTTGAAAAAAACTACTATGATGAGCAGGAAAAAGGTTTGATGGGGTCTATCTGTTTCTTAGTATGTCCTAAATCATGTAATACTGTTTCTTGTAGTCAGAAATAGACCCAAGGGGCAAAATTTGGATTTGGGAGATAGGCTTTGAATAGGAGGGATTTGGATTCAAAATTTGGATTTGGCCCATTGTAGAAATAAGCTGAAGCCACAGAATTTGTATCTGGATTCAGAACCCCCTGGGGTAACTGGGCCTCTGGTTTGGAATTGGAACCACAGAAATGCAAAAGTGTGCAGCGAACATAATGCAGTGCATGTTTTCTGCAGATTTGGATTGCTGTAATACAAACTCCTGGTAATAATCCTCCATAATACTACTGGTTAAGATACATGGATGTTTATTCTGAAGATGAAGCTTTAACTAATAATGCCATATATACATTAAGAGGGAGAAATCTGAGAAGGCAATTGAACTGTGGCAGCATATGGTTTTGTACAGTCCTTTAGAACTTACCTTTCAGCTAGGTTCTGTGTAAGATAAGAAATAGGGATGTCACATTTCCCCTAATCCTGCTTCTGGCAGGTGTACGGGAGACACTGGCTGCTAAATACTTTGTAATTAGTGTGCCTTGGAGCAGTCACTGTCATCTTTCATCTGTAACTGGAGTGAGGGCACTGTTAGCATGATTGTGTTTTTTCCTCCAGCGTCCCAAGCCCATAGACCTATACAAGGCTGCCTGAAGGATCAGTGTTTGATGCATGCACCATAGGCAGACCTCAGAAATGTGTCTAATTATACTAGTATCTGACTACACTGTTGTAGCAAGATGTATTATTCATAGCCAAAAACAAATTGCTATTCAAGGATAGAAAAATCTTACATATATTGCCAGTCTTAAAGTTCAGTGTCTACTTGCAGATTAAACCTTTCAAGACTATCAATAGTTACAGTTTAGATTTTTAAAACTATTACTATACTACACAAGCCATCTTAATACCTCTCTGTGTGCAATATAATATATGTCATTTTTCCAAGGGGGAGAGAAAAAAAGGTAAGAGATCTTATGATCTCAAGTTAAAAAAGTTATCTGAAACCTGCATTACATAAAACCTTGTGATGTATGATCCAAAACGTCTGTTATTTTATAAGGTGCCACAGGATTCTCTGCTGCTTTTATAAAACCTTTGAATTCTTTACCAGATTAGAGTTTTGTGGTTCATGTTTTTCTCCTACTGCAAAACCTTAATTTTTAATCAGCGTCTGGCTGCTACTGAGAACTAATAGTAATTCCTGTTGAATGACTGGTATGTTTTGCTTTAATTTTCAGTACATATTTAAAAAGCACCAATCCTAGCCTCTAGCCACCTTTGCCATACATCACAAATACAATCACATAAAGGAAATTAAACCAGTAGCTATTTCTCACCCCAAACCTAGAGAGCAAGGTAGAACACAGTCAATACCCCCTTGCCACAAATCTGAGCCCTTGTTATGTGACTGCTTCCCAAAAAGCCTGGGTAAAGGAATGGACTTTGCAGTGTGCTCTGAAATCTACCATGTCCCAACAAAGGAAGTAGCATTCAAAGCTGAGGATCCCACTCTCTACTGGCAACTTCTGTGAACTGAGGAGAATTCGGCTTGGATACTTTCGTTCACAGTATAATAGGGAGAGACAGGCAGTGTCTCAGATAGGTCCTAAACCGTTTAGACCTACAGTTTTAATTTCCAATACTTTAATTTCTACCCAGGGCTGCAGACAGCCCTGAAAATTTGCTGTCCTGTGACCTGGCAAGATTCACAGTTTAATGTCAGTTGCCCACATTCTTCTTCTTTTCATAGCTTCATAGATTTTAAGTCAGAAGGGACCTGTATGATCAACTAGTCTGATTTCCAGCATAACACAGGCCATAGAATTTCCCTCAGTAATTCCTGAATTAAGCCCATAACTTCTAGTTAAGATCAAGCATGTGTTTTAGAAAGATATGTAGTCTTGATTTAAAGACTTCAGGTGATCCCTGGGCAAATTGTTCCAATGGGTAATAACCCTCACCGTTGAAAATTTGCACCTTATTTCTAATTATTTTCACCTTATTTCTGAATGTGTCTTGCTTCAACTCCCAGCAACTGGATCATGTTCTGCCTTTGTCTGCTAGATTGAGAGTGCCCTCCTCTATCAGAAGTCTTTTTCCCATTTAAGCACTTATAGACCATGATCACGTCACCTCTTAAGCTTCTTTTTGTTAAGCTAAACAGACAGAGCTGAGAGCTTCTTTATTCTCTCACTTTAAAGCATGTTTTCCAGACCTTAATTCATTCTTGTAGCTCTTTCCTCAACCCTTTCCAATTTGTCAGCTTTTTAAATGGTGGACATCAGAATTGGATACAGTATTCCCGTAATTGGGTCATTAATGCCATTTACAGTGGTAATAACACCTTTTTGCTTGATATTCTCCTGTTTATACATCCAAGGACTGCATTAGCTGTTTTAGTCACTGTACTGCAAGCTCATGTTCAATAGGTCATCGACCACAAGTCCTAATTCCCTTTCAGGGTCACTACTTTCCAAAATACAGTCTTCTACCTGTAAGTGTGACCTACATTCTTTGCTCCTAGATGTGTTACTTTGCATGTAGTTACAGCAAAATGCATGTATTTCAACTGAGCCAAGTTTACCAAGTGATCCAGATTGCCCTGTAAAGCTGACATGTCCTTAGCATTATTTACCTCTCTACCAATTTTGTGTCATCTGTAAATTTTGTCAGTAATGGTTTTATATTTTCTTCCAGCTAACTGATAAAAATCTGAATAGCATTGGGCTGAGTATAGATTCCAGCAGGAGCCTTTTAAAAATACCTCCATTGAAGAATGATTCACCATTTGTTATTTTTTTCAGGTCTTTTAGCCCGTTTTTAGTCTATTTAATGTGGGCTACATTGCTTTTGTATAGTGTTCTTTTTTTCTATCAGATTCTCATGGGGACTAAGTCAGGTGCCTTATAGAAGTACAAGTTTATGATGTCAACACAGTTACTTTTGTAAACTAAATTTGGAGTCTCATCAAAAAATTATATCAAGTTTGTTTGATGATACTTATTTTCTATAAAACCATGTTGAGTTGTATTAGTTATTGTACCATCCTTTGCATCTTTACTGATTGCAGCCTACATCAGCTTTTCTGTGATTTTTTTCTGGGATTGATGTCAGACTAACAAGCCTGTAGGTACCCAGGTCATCCTTTTTACCCTTTTAAACACTAGGACAGCATATGCTTGTTTCCAGTCCTCTGGAACTTCCTAAGTTGTTAAACATCAAGATCAATGTTTCAGAGTGCTCCTGGGTCAATTCTTTTTAAACTCTTGGAAGCAAATTGTCGGGTCAAAAAAGTTTGAAAAATGTTTGCGTTTAGTAGCTGCATTTTAACATCCTCCCTATTTACTGATACAATAGGAAGTATTTCATTATCACTGTAAGAAGTGAATACATCATCCAACTTCTTTACAAATACAGATCAGAAGCCACTTCAGATTTAAGGTGTACCTCCTTCATAAAGAACACACTGCAATAATTCAGTTTTGCTGAGGGAAAGGCCTGGAGTATGATAGCAACATCCTTGCCCCTAAAGAAATGGTCAAAATCTCTTGGTCAGATACAGGTGAAAAATTTTGCAGGATATTTACAAACATGAACATTGATTATTGGAAAAAACATAAAGTATAATCTAAGTTGTAAAATTATTTCTACTTTTAAAAATTGTTCAGTCAATTCAAAATGTAAAGTAAATTAATGTTCCCATAAGTAGAGAAAGTCTACAAAAGATACTGATCAGATGATCCACAAGGAAATAAATCCAAATAGTACACATTTGCCTTTTGTAGTAAAACTGTATGATTCTCAATGTTATGATAAGTAGGCTGTTAGCAATCCTTTTTTAGGGCGGTATCCTGCAATGTGCTTAGGGCCTCCTGAGAAGATCTGAATGCCTTCAAAGTTCAGAGTTGAAGGTACTCCTCATCTCTCAGGAAGTACTCAGACACCTTTACGTGCCTCTTAGATGTTTCAGAACTCAGATCAATAGTCCCTCAAACTTGACATGGGAACTGGCTTCACTGCCTGGGAATTACAAGAAAGTTTTGCATTAAAAAGTTATTATTTATGTAAATGTGTATTCGGAGAAAATGTTGACCTGCAAATTGACTATGTCCTTAAACAAAATTGCAATGGGTTCAAGATACTTATTCTGTAGTTCCAAAACACAGCCTAGCAAACACAATTGTCGAGAATGCAGTTCAAAGAATCTACACATCCAATAAGTAGTATCCTACAAATTATATTTGATGATTGATCATGGCAAGTGGAGTATATGATCAAAGGAGACAGTATGGCAAGCCAAGACAACTTCTACCATGCTGTTGCTAAAGGATATTTGCTTGAGGGTGATAGGGAATCACCCATCTGCTTCATTCTGGGACTAGTTTGGTATTCAAAGGTGTGACTCTGCAGGACCATTTGTATTATTCATTATGGCATCTGTTGGATGATTTACATGCAGCCTATGCAGAGAGCAACGCAAGGTACACATCCCATGGAGTGCTGGAAGACAGCATGTGCCTCAGGCAGGCCCAATCCTTCCAGACTTTCCCAAATACATGGAAAATGTCCATTTGGTACCATCCAATAGGAAGCATTGCAGAAGGAAAGGTGGGAACCAGCCCTGCCTCCTCCGTGTTTCCTTTCAGGTGATCTGTTTGACAGGAGAAAGGGGAGCGAGCAGGAACTGCTATGAAGATTGGCCCATAGGTGAGCCATGCAAATGAGTGAGAGTCTTCTCTCTCCCCATTCAAGGGCCAATGGAAATCTGGCCTCCTGTGCATAGTGCTGGGTGCCTAATTTAGGTTGGGTGAGGTTGGTCCTTGGAGAAAATATAAAATCTTTAACTGGTGACCATCTGAATCCTGATTTATCTTTAACTGTTGTCATCTCTTCCTGCTAAGAGTATCTGTCTAGGGTTGTTTAGATTTTAGTTTTAAATGTATTCTGATATAGATCAGTAATATAAATGTTAATATTGGATCAATGTGTGCAAGTCTTATCCATGGTGGTGAGAATTTATTCTGAGAGCACTGTTAGAGAAGAAAGGGTGCTCCCATGACAAGAGCACTACCTTGAGATTTAGAAGACCTAGGTTCAGTTTCCTGCTCTGCTACAAACTTCCTGTGTGACCTTGGAAAAGTCTCTTTGTGCCTCAGTTCCCCATTTGTAAAACTGGGATAACAGCACCTCCCTACTTCACAGAGGTGTTGTAAGAATAAATATATTAACGATGGCAAGATGCTCTGATGCTATGTTAATACAGCCTCACTAAACCCTAAGACACAGTGTTTCCACTGGCTTCAATGGGACTATCAGTGTAAGTGCTTACCAATGTGAATAAGGGATGCACAATGGGAGGCATCATTAACAGAAGTAGAGTGAATGCTAGATTCTGGACTTGCTTGCACCCTGTACAACCCAGGCTAACCCTATGTATTCATTAAGTTACTGTGAAATTTGACCTCTATAAAACAGCAGTTATTTAAAGTGGTACCATTTAAAGCCAATGGGAGTTGCAGGTGCTCAGTAGCATCTCACAAGATGAGACCCATTGTTCTCCAGGGGAGATGCTTTGGAAAGAGTGTAGTTTATGGTCCTAACTTTGTAGACTTGTCCCATGGATCATAATTAAGAAGGTAATGGATCCCTCTTCACAAAACAAATTTGACTCTACTCATATAAAGGATGTCTAGCTGATCAAACCTGGCCAATATAGATGGAATTAATGAAGGAGCTTGGCATAACTGAAGGCTTTGAGATGATTATGCAATATATGCATATTCTGAAAAATGTCAAAAGCATAAACTTTTTAATGCAATGATCAATTTTAATTTCACCACAATGAAGTTTTGTTATCACTGGAATTTCCCCAGTGAAAGGGCATCAGACTGGATTTTGCCTCCTGGATCTTGGTGCAGGAGAGATGTAGATCTCATCCTGTAAAAGGGCATGCCATACTGTCCCCCTCACACACACACCTTATTTTGACCCCACAGAGAGCTCTCAGTCAGGTTGGGGATCCAGGACTGAGGAGGGCGTGAATTGGAGACAGAAGGAAGACCACATGTGGGGCATGCATATCATTGCCTTCCCCTTGCTGACTTGTGTGGAATCCGTGAAAGTTAATATGAATTTGAAAATATTTACTGCTAGAAAAGTTTCCGTGAGCTAAACCCTGCCAACACTGATTTCAGTGGGAGTTTTTCCAGATTACAATCTGCAGGATTTGGCCTTCTAATGCAATAAACAAAATCCTTAGGTAAAATAAAATAGTAGTAGCAAATAGTTGTGAAGCTGCAGCTGCTTCTCCATTTTGTGGACATCTTTCTTTTTTTAAACAGGCAGAATGTCTGGTCTTATAATCAAATTTTGCAATTTAGTTGGCAAAGATTTCCTATAACAAGTGAAATATATAACTCCTTAAAGCAAAATATCCTACGTTTTATGAAATGGTTTATTGATAACATCACTATTCACCCTTCTTGACTGACAATGTGATAGTCTTCTCCCCAGATAACATTTGCGTCTAACAGATGAAGGATTACACAATATTTGGCTAAATTCATATTTTTTTCCTTTCATTTCTTCCCTCCCTCATTTCTTACTATTCTTTTCTTCTTTGCTTGCTTGTAGCTCCTGCTTTTAAACTGTCTTTAATGCCTTACACTTCATGCTCATGGGAGTCCCTGCACTTTGAGAATACTTGACATTCAGGAAAATACACTTTATATGTTAAAAATCAATGGTGACACAATATTTACAGCCCAAAGGCCAAACATTTGGCGTTTCTTTATAGAAAGTAAGTGCTTGGAGACCAGCTTTGTGCAGCTCAGCTGTAGACATCAAAGAATAATAATACCGCAGTTTGAAACTCAATGACTTGAGTGGGCTCCAACATGGTTAAGGAAGGGACTGAGCTGTTTTTTGTGGATCCCATCAATTGAGAGATGGATATAAGCATCATGATTTTTGCTAAACTACCTAGCAGCTCTTTTTTTTATATAAGATCATCTCTTCTGTATTCAAACATGTATGTACTGTCTAAAGTGCTGGAATATCTTATTCTTCTCATTAAAAACTTGAATTATCTTTAAAAACAGATTTTTGTTCAAATTACAATGAATTCCTTGCAATAGGAAGGATTTAATGGGATAGCACTATATCTATGATACTTCAAGAAGACTGATTTTTTATTAGCATCTGAAATAAAATATGCTTTACACATTAAGCCCCCTCTAGTCCAAGGAATGGTTTCCCATTTTAACTATATATATATATATATGCGTGCGTGTTTGTGTGTGTGTGTGTGACTGAGAGCGAGATTTGTATTACATTCTAGGCAAGAACTCTTTAATAGGCTTAATTTGGGAGGGTGAGAGAAAAACACTGCAAGTCGTTTATTACATCACTAGAAACGCATTATATACCCTGGGAATGCAGTGTCATTGAGTTTGTATATTTGACCCCTACTTGTTATTAGGCGCACTTTACTAAATCAGCAGAAAAAAGATAGGTCGGTAATGATTATTACCAAGCTAATAATAATTATAAGGGCAAAACATTGTTATTGATGTTTCAGACATCATTTCATATGTGCTGTTCTTTAGACACTGATTTGTGATTTGCGTTATTAGGAATGAACTTTCTTTGACCCATCATTTATCATAAGTTAGACTGCTTAGCCTATTAGTTATGTAACAGAGCTTTTTAAATAGTGAAATGGGTGTACATAAGCCATCAGCATCCAATGGTTTTGAATGGGACTTTCATTTCACTTAATTTCTAAAGGAGACTAAAAAGAGGGGTGCTCATGTAGGAAGTGAATATACAGAACACATTAGAAAAAGATACTAATGGATTCTAGGGGAGTGGCAACACATGATATAGTTAAGGATGAATAATGGTTTCCATTATTACACTTTATCTTTTTTCAGTTGCTCATAACCGTTTGAGACTTTCACTTTTCAGTATAACCAGCAAATAATCCTGTGGCACCTTATAGAATAACAGATGTTTTGGTGCATGAGCTTTCGTGGGTGAATACCCACTTCATCAGATGCATATATTCACCCACGAAAGCTCATGCTCCAATACGTCTGTTAGTCTATAAGGTGCCACAGGACTCTTTGCTGCTTTTACAGATCCAGACTAACATGGCTACCCCTTTGATACTTGACTTTTCAGTATAACATTTTCCAGGTTTTGTCATTGCCCAACGATGAATAGGGGTTTTTTTGGAAGTTTGAGGGGGAGTAAAGATTTTTCAATTTTTGAGTTCAAGAGTGAAAAATATATACTTTTACAATGACAAGGAAAATAGATGAACATTTTTATTTGAACATTGCTACAGCCAAAGCAGTGTGGGGTAAGACAGCTAGAATTTGGACCAACCTCAAGCTTTTGAATATTTTGGCGAAATATGGTTTCTGTTTGACCGTGTTCTGACACTTTGAAACTTGCATGATGTGCAAGTAAAGTATATGTTACATGTTTATTGTAAACTCATAAGGTAAGTCCACACTGCGTACTAAGCCTGGGACTGTGGGGCCAGCTGTCCATGTCACTTGAGAAGCCACACTGCATTGGAAACCTGGGTTTATGATTGCTGGTCCTGGGTTTCACAGCCATGCGAGTGCATCCATACACTATACAGCCCTTCTGACTTGGGTCTGTGGCTTGAGCTGTGCCACACTCCATAATGACAATGGCAGGGGTTGGACCCCAGTCACAGCAGGACTCAGGCACTGACCCATCCCCCTAGCAGGTCCTAGGAACCAGGTTCTGAGTTCTTGCTGACCCAAGTCAGACTGATTTGTGTGTGGACTAATGTAGGCTCAGGCTCAAACCTGAGTCAAAACTTGGGTTTAGTGTGCAGTGTAGACATACCCATAAAGTCCCCAATCCCTGTAAAGCACTTAATTACATGTTTAACTTTGAGCATGTGAGTAATCTCATTCACTTTAGTGTGACTACTTATGTATTTAAAGTTAAGTGCTCTGCTGGATTAGTGCCAAACTGAACAGCTAAAGATGGCTTTGCTATTCATCCCTGCCTGATTAATTAAACCAAAAAGCTCAATTGTGTACAGAAAGGGTTAGGCAGGGCTGCTTCACACATACTATGGTGAGTTGTTCCACTGGCTTCAGTGGGACTATTCCTGTGAATAGCCATGTGCCAGTGGGAGTAAGGGTTCTGCTGTATGGACTGCTGTAGTAATCTTGAAGGAAGGAACTCCATCCTGATTCACCTAAATTGTACAGCAGATGAAGACCTCCCAAAGTTAGTGGGATAGGGCATTCGAGACACATCTAACCATGTAGTTCCAGGTTATGAAATTTACACACATCATTGCCAATCTATTACTAGACAGTAGAGCGCTGATGTTCAGAAGAAGGAAGTTCCTTATTCCACCTTCCCCTCCCCACCACTCATCTTCTTTCTTTTAAAATATCTAGAGAGAATATGCTATAAATGTCCATGTTGCAGAGTTATGCATTCAAAATCAGGAAATGCCCCAGCTAATGCTGCATGTTCAACCTTAACTCTGCCCCCAGCACCCATGGTACCTATGGGATGGTAGTTTGAAGGCCAGACACTGAGGTATAGAATAGCTTTAGATACAAGAGGACTTTGGCTTCTGTATGCAGCATGGGCGTGTTTGCTAAATGGAACATGCTTTGGCATGGCAAAGAGTGGCAACTGTTTCTGTTCCCAGGCCCTCCAATCTCTCCCTCCCACCGTCAATCCTGGCCCTCTAACCTGCACTCTTCAGTGACCTCTCATATTATGTCCCTAACTTTGGGGCCCATCTGCCTCAGTTGTGAACTCCAGAGCCCCTGCTGCTTTCCCTTCTCTCTGACTGGTGAGCACATGGGTGCTGAATGGAACCTGGGGTATTTTACAATTTAAATGCCCCATATATAGAAATACTGTTGAGTGACTGAAATTCACAAAAGCAAGGACACTGAAGGCCAACATTTCAGCTGCCCTGCCAGCCTCTAAATTTACAGGTGGAAAAAGGAATTTGTGTGTGAGAATCTGGTAGATGCAGAGTTACTCAAACCACATGTTCATGTCTGTTTAACATATTGTCTTATCAAACTGATTTTGCATACTGTTGATTACAGTGCTGTTCTCCTTTAGCTTATATATAAATCTCTCTTTCAAACACACATACACACACACATACACATACATGCATGTATTTTCTATAATAGAAAACAGCACTGTGTTTCTTAATGAGTGGGGCTGATGTGAAATGACCCCTGCTTTTCTAAACACACAGCAATATAATTTGAACCTGTGTGCCAATTACAGGCCTCTGCGGAGCAGTTTGCTGTGAAACAATCAAGCCACAATAGGATTAGAACATGTTGTAAGGAGACCACAAGGGAAAGCAAACACAGGCATAACTGCAGGTTTATTCCTTTAAATTGTCTGTAAACAGCATTGATAGCCACCTCAGTGCCACCTTGGTATTGTTTCTATAAATCCTCTGTAGGAACAATCTAAAATGAATAGACAATGAGTCAGTTATAGCATACTAACTCTCCATGCAGAGCTATTCTGCTCTTACGAATGCCATTCATAGGAGTTTACCTAAGCATTCTCAGAAAGTAACAATATACATGGAGAGCAGACTTCTTTGATATTTAAAAAGCAGCATTTCACTGTTTCCTGAACTCACAGCAAACACCCATTTTTTCCCCCACTAGGTGACTGCTATTTCTCTAAGAGCAACTCAGTTTACAGCTATTTCTGCTCTAGCAGATCTACATGTTTGGATTTAGCTGTGGGCAGGGTATCTATTTTTACATCTCTGGTAAAGAGTATCCACATTCAACCCTTGATTCAGCCAGGTAATTAAACATGTGTCTAACTTTAAGCAGATGAACAGTCCCATGAACTTCAGTTGAACTAGTCACATGCTTAAAGTTATGCCTGTGCTTAACTACCTTGTGGAATCAGGATCTTTTGGGGAGGAATAGTTCAGTGGTTTGAGCATTGGCCTGCTTAAACCCAGGGTTATAAGTTCAATTCTGGAGGGGGCTATTTGGGGAACTGGGATAAAAATCTGGGGATTGGTCCTGCTTTGAGCAGGGGGTTGGACTAGATGACCTCCTGAGCTCCCTTCCAATTCTATGATTCTTAATCCATATTCCCCTCCCCTACCCCCCATAAAAGGGTTTCTACCTGTGTACTTTTTTTACTTACGTGTTTTGTCCTAGCTGTCCAATCCATATCTTCTGTCTATCCCTGTAGACAAAACATACAATGTCTCAGTACTGTATAATAACTGATGGATCAATTTTATCCACTAAGCAAAGCTTGAATATGCAGGAGATTTATCTGGAGATTTGGGGGGAACAGGAAGAGGGAGGGGAATAGAATCTTCTCTCCTAACCCAGATGCAGGGTACAGAGACAATAAGTATTCTACAGCCACTAATGCAACAGCTAGGCTATAGTAGAGGCCATTTCGCACTGCCGGTCCCCTAAGGTTTTGATCAGTGGATTTTCATAATATAACAATTCACTTGTGTCAGTCCACCCTAGTTAACCCTCTGAGTTGCTGTAGGAAGATCCTTTGCAGAGCACTGCTCCATGAGGTGGAGTCTCCCCTACATGGGCTCTCTACAGTCTGTCCTCACTCCAACACAGCGGGACCATTGCGATTTCACAGTTTTTCTGGCCTTGTACAATAAAGACAGGAGAAACTTCTCCCTGGTGGTCACTAATTGTCTGTGCCTTGTTTTCTAGGTGCCCAGCATGCAATCTGATTTGCAGACATGCTGAGCACGCCAGGCTGTAACTGAAGTCAATGTGAGCAGTGCTTTAGCATATAAAATCCCATAGAATCCTTAGTACTCTGAAAAGTCATGTCTCACACATCTCAAATTGGGCACCCAAAATTACTGGATACTTTTGACTTTAAATGCTCTGTGCCTCAGTTCCCCGTCCACCTTTACCTCATAGGGGTGTTTTGAAGATAAGTTAAACAATGTTTGTGAAGCACTCAGATACTATAGTGATGAGCACCATAGAAAAGCCCTTGAGAGAATTAATAATTCTGGGTATATCTACACTAACCCATGAGGCTGGCCCCTGCCAGCTAACTTGGACTAAGGGGTTTAGGCTAAGGGACTGCAAGGTGGGAGAATCCCAGAGCTCGGGCTACAGCAAAAGTCTGAAGGATTATTCCACAGTTAAACATCCCCTTAGCCCGAGTCCTGCAAGCCTGAGTCAGCGGTCATGGGCCAGCCACAGGTGTCTAATTGCAGTGTAGGCATACCCTCTATCTTCCAAGCCAGGGTTGAATTGTGTATAGTAAAAAAGACCCAAGACCCCCAATTCTCCAGTGCAGATAAAACAAACTATTGACTAGCTGCCCAATGAGTGAGTCCCCATCCATTCTGTGCACTGAATGAGGCAGGGTCCTGTGGAAAAAGTAGTATGTAATCATATAATTAAACTGTAACATAATTCATACACACAGGAGGGCTGAATTAAGACTACAGAGGCAACTTTAATTCCTGCATTTCCTAATTTTTGAGTGCTTGAGGTTGCAACTTTAATAATGTTCTTTTAATGTAGTTTTTCTCTGTGCAACATTTACCATATTTTAGAACTCAGTGCAAAGACCACAGTGTGCTGGTCCTCTCACTTCCCTAATATGCAGTCCACATACAGTTCCATACAATTACAGCATGCGATTGCAGGTCATATAAACATACCCAAGCTAGCTTTACTTTAGCTGGTTTGGGTACCAGAGCAGTGAAGCAGCAGTGTGGGCACCAGCGTAGGCTGGCTGCCTCAGTAATTACCCAAGATTCAGGGTGGGATTGTGCAGCCTGTGCTGAAGCCTGTGCTGCCATGGCATCAGGGCCGGCTTTAGGAAGTGCGGGGCCCAATTCGAAGAGTTTCGACGGGGCCCGGCAGGGATGACATAAAAAAAAAAAAAACACATGTAAAAAACACGTGGGGCTTGTACTCACCGGGCGGTGGTCCGAGTCTTCAGCGGCACTTTGGTGGCGGGTCCTTCACTTGCTCCAGGTCTTTAGCAGCACTGAAGGACCTGCCGCCGAAGTGCCGCTGAAAACCCAGAGCGCCGCCAGGTGAGTAAAAATTAAAAAGGCACCTCTAGCCAGGGCAGGGATTCTCACTGGGCGTGGGGCCCGATTCGGGGGAATTGGTGGAATAGGCCTAAAGCCGGCCCTGCATGGCATCACTTTTCTTTTACCCAGATTATCTAGATTAAAGCCAGAGCAGGTATGTCTACATGAGCTGCAATTACACTCATGATTGCAGTATAGTCATACCCAATACTGCAATCCCCTTTCACATTTGGATAAGTAATTTTCACTTTTTCCTCTCTTATACGGTGTCTGAAACATACGAATGCGTTTTTTAAACTGCCCTGTACTTGAATTATCGATCAGATTAAATATATTATCCCTATTACATCCATAACAATCGTTCAATACAACATAGATAGGTGTGTAATCCATCTATTGCATTAGAGACAGAGCGTCCTCCAGAGTGGGCCCGTGTACGTTTCAGGGTACTGCATTTTATTTAGATCTCTGAGTTAAGGGGAAGATATGTAAAATCCCATGGAAGGAGACAACTCCATATTAGCCACACATAAGCAAGATAATATGCATTGTTTATAGATATGAAATATTCTCCTAGGCATGAGTATGCAAACTGTTTGCCCAGGAAGGCGTTTAGAGAAATATACCTCTCCCTGTTGGTTAAACTGTGCTTCATTCATTTTCTAGAAGAACTACACATAGCCAGTCACTCATAGTTAGGCCAGACTTTTTGGAAGACAGCAATATCCTTCAATAACAGTTTAGCTCAAAGTCTATTGTCAGCCTACATTATTTAATTTTTATACTATGTATGTATGGATTGAAAAACTGACCCTTAATTAATCTCTCAGTTCAGAGTGGTATGTGCTGATTTCCCTTTCTATCTTTGCAAAACGTATTATTGAAGTGGAGAAAGTCCAGTTCTGAAAAAAATCAGAACAAAAGTGATCATACCCAATGAGCGGTCTTGCTTAGTTGAGTTTCCACAAACTATGAATATTTGATCGCTTAATTGTAGCAATTCCTTGAATGACATTTAAAAACCTCTGATTTTATTAAGTTTCATCTTAATAATTTAATTAAGTAAAACTAAGATGAGAGGTTTAGTAACATACATTTTGAAATTAATGAGCTGAGTGCCAGAGGGTGAACTATATTACCCGCTGCAAGTGCACATACAACACTAATTAATATAATCTAGCTTTGTTTTAAGTGCATTTGATAATCCTACTGTGTGCAGTACTTACATCTAGTGTAAAAAGAGACATCAGAAAGACTGAAATAATGAAGGCATAGTTCATCCTGTCAGTGCAGGAAAAATAATTGTTTTTAATAAACAATTCCGAGATTAAAGAAATATAAACTCCAGAAGTTTTGAAGTCATTTTTATTTTTAATTAGAGGGGTTATTTATTTTACATTTTATTGCAGAACCTCAAAGTACTCTGACATTAATGAATGTATATTTGGGATAACCTTCTTCAGTGAGTGGGAATATGGTAGTGAAAACATGGGGAAAACACATTTTGTACAAGACACAATTAAAATATTAGAACTATTTACCACAAAAATACTAGTAATAAGATATATGACAAAGACATTCTAAATAATGGGAAATAATGAGAAGGGCATTTGGACACTCTTCCTAGAAAAGTAAATCGAAACATCTGCATTTTCCATCAGTGTTCTATATTAAGTTTCCAATCCTATATGAATATTTGGTTATATCTTTATGATGTGTCTCTTGCTGGCTATAAATCATTTTAGAAGCAGCATACGGTGCACTAATCTTTTTTTCCCAACCAAAATCTAATGCTACCAAATTTAACTTTGCAGGTTCAAAATGCTTATTATCACTGATTGAAGATAAATGACATATATAATAAATAAGAGACAGCTTTGAATTACAGGGCTGGAATTCCAGCGAGTGGTTCTGGAAACGTGAAAACCACAAGAGTGAGGCCTGAGTGGTTTGCATAGTCATCAGACCTCTGAGATGGAAGTATAACCCTATAAATCAAGGTGTGCTTGTCTGACTTTGTATAATATATGGATCTTTTAAAAGATTTTTTTCGTTTTTACATCTGTTATAAGATTGTTTTGTAGTGATACCCCGCACACTACTGCTGTCATGAAGAAATATTATTAAAGACCATTTAACTGCTGAATGGAAGAGTATGATGAGAGTCAGTCCTAAAAAGTGTACAGTCTGTGAGCATCTTTCAAGAATGTTAATCCTAATGGATCCACCCTACTGGAATTTTCACAGAACCAAGGGACAGAGGTGAGAACACTCTCCAGTCTGATCTCTCCTGAACACCATGGAAACTTTTCAGCGTGATGGAGATCTCCAGAAAGAAGGGGAAGGGGAAGATGACAAACAGCTGATCTGTGTAACATGCTCATCTTGGGACCACGCAAGTTTCTGAACCCAACAGCAACTTCCTCCTCCATAGCAACAAAGCACTTCCAAGAGGAGGTTAATTACAGACACTCTCATGAACGCATGGCAGTGCGGCTCCTGAGGGAGTTGTGCTATCATGAAAAGGAGAGCAAAGGAAGCTGAGCATCTTCACTGACGCTCTTGTCCCCAACACATATCCTGAGATCTGTGCTTTAAGAGGTAGAAAACATGCCCTGTTCCAGTCAGGCTGGTGGGGCAAACCCCTTGAGAAAATATTTCAAACCTCAGCTCAAAACTCAATTTCCTGCTCCGTATATGGGGAAAACCCACCAAAGATTGCAGAAGTAAATAAAACAAGTTGATCCCATGCTAAGACCTGGCAATGTTTCACATGGATCAGATAACTGAATCAGATCTCTGGTCCTTCTGTGGATTTGTGCAGAATAACAATAATGCACACAAGGCACTATATACAAGGCTGCATTAAACCTTCTTCCCATAAGCCACTGCCATTGATGCCGCACTACAATAGCCTAATCTGTTTAAAATGTTTTAACTGCCTTTTTGTGGATAAGACATTTAACTGCAAAATATAGTACATAGCCTCCTAACCTCCAGCATGCAGCCCTCATGTTTTTCTCTCATACCAACATTGTACTGAAAAGAATGCGGCTAACTTTTTACATTTCTTTTCTAATGGATTTGGGGTGATCAGGATACTTACCAGAAACGCATGCTTTAAAGGATAGTAAAAGGCTGTGGGAAAAGCCACAGTGAAGTCAGAATGCCCACTGTTCCAATTTAAATAACACAGCATTTAATTTTTTAGAAGGGGAAGGAGAGAACAAACCAACAACAACATTCCAATTTGAGAAATGCCTGTTTTCGAGCTGATTGCAAAACATTTCTTCTGCTATAAACAGTAAAGCCTTAAAATAATAAAACTAACATATTGAAGTGTGCAGTAATAATAACAATAACAACATAGTGATGATAATAACACAACTATCCTGGGCTGAGACCCAGTATACTAAGTTTTAATACCAGAGTAAATTTTTACAACTAAGTTATAAAACCTGGGGAAAAAAAAGCAGAGTTTATAGTGGAAACACTGACAGATCTTTAACTATAGCGGTGTGAATGGGGCTGCTGTAATGAGAGAAACTATTGCTTGGAACCAGGACAGCGATATTCTTCCCTGAGCTTCTACAGTCCCCACACCCCTGGAGTACCATTCGAGACAATGATGAACTGTGGTCTCAATTCCCTTATTAGCTGTAAGACCTAAAAATTATATGTGCAATTAAAAGGCAAAATGCTGATATTACTCATAGGAAGCCCTTTGTACATTAGCAAGGTACAAAAGTCTGCTGACACTTTGCAACAGAGCGAGTCAGCAGGGCAGAAGATTAATAGAGCCTCATAAATTTGCAGGGTGAATACAATAGGTACGGGCAGAATAAACATGTTGTGTTAGAGATAAATAAAAGGCATGGTCATCATGACAAAACATTTAACAAGGAGCACATCCCCTTGTTTTAGGCAATTTGCTTGGCTAGCATTAGCCTGTTTTATATAACTATATATAATTACCTCACAGCGGTTCCAACCAGTATCACAAAGGCCTTCTAATACTCCAAGCAGAATGGCATTAGGAAGGAGCCTTGTAAAATGAAACGGTTTGTCTAGCTTTTCTTTTTATTTTGTCCAGAATGTTCCCCTCCAATTGTTCTTAGCACAGATTCACCCAAGGGATAACCAATCCCTCTAGGTCCTTCTGAGTTTTTGAAACTGAATGAAATAAAAGCATTACTAGTTATGAAATGTGAAAATAAGCAGCTTCCACTAGCTGTATCTTCCACTGAGTATAAGTAGCACTCCTCCTTGTTTTCAGTCACGAGTTGTGCTGGAAACTCAATGGCACATTCTTACCACTAATTTTTGTGTGTTGGTTTCTAAAATTGAAGGCATTCATTGGCCTTTTTAACGATGCAGACATTCAGAACCAGTGCCCACGTTAAGCATAAGCAGGCTAAGCAATTGCTTAGGTCCCCGATACTTCGAGGGGCCCCCTATTCACTTTTTTAATATGTGTTGGGGTGGGCAAAATATTCCTGCTTAGGGCCCCCAGTAGGCTAGCGCTGCCTCTGTTCAGAACTTATCGCTGTAACTATTAGCTATCTGCATTTGAACTGAATTTCATTAGTTTGCTTAACTCTGTTACACCCAAAATAGCTTCTCTGCATTAGTGATGGGTAAACCTCAAAAGGTCCAGGGCTACCTATCCAGAGTAAACATACTCATGGTATTTCTAGTGCTTCTTGCTATAGTCTGGCTGGAATCCAGAAGTGCAGAGATGCACAAAAATGCAAAAATAATGGGGGTAGGAAAGCTAATAATTTTTTTCAAATTAAAAAAGAAATCCAAAAAAACTCTTTGGTTTGGGTCTGATTCAGGTTTGGGGCCAAGTTGTAGACAGAATGTTTCTTTTAAGCAAACGTGCTTGCCCATTCCCCACTTAAATGTGACTTTAATATGTAAGGGTCAAAATAAACGAAAGAATGATATTGTGTTTGTCCACTGACTCATGTCATTAATATGCACCTGTTGAGTGATTTTTATAATGGGGTGTGGGTGTGTTTGTATCACTGCTGCCTCTTATTCTGGCCCAGGATACCCTTGAAAGGAGGATGTTTCATTGTACTCATATTTTGTCTGATATGTTTATTTCTTGGTGAGGCAGCTTCTTTCCTCAGAGGGAGGATGTGGAAGAATAGAGCAGATCTGATGATAGGGAACAGCGGGCAGGATCATCTGAAGGATTGTCCCATTCAATTGGCCCATTTGCTGATGTGGATTGCAATAGATTGGTTGAATGATGCTCTATCCCATTGAACCCCAGCGAGTCCGTATATATTCAGCATTGCCAATTTATAATATTCAGAAATCATGACAGTCCTTCCTCCCACCCCCAAATCATGAGGTTGGCTTAAAGGCCAAAGTTATATTTTTAAATAGACTTTGCATTCTGTTTATTTGACTTCTACCTTCTGAGCCCTTAAGGTGCATTTTCTTCATGTTTTCAAATTTTTCTCCACAGCCATGAGGGTGAAAAGCTGACTTTTAATAAAAAGGAGAGCTGAGGTTCTCAAGCAGTCTCCCTTCTAGAAGATAGAGCTTTAAGAAATACATTAAAAATCAAGAGACTGGCGATAGAATTAGGAGAGTTGGCAAGCTGCATGTTGTATACACAAGTCTCTATATTCAGCCCCATTTGAATCCCTAACCTTCTTGTTTCTATGGGTACGTCTACACTACGGGATAATTCTGATTTAACATAAACCGGTTTTATAAAACAGACAGTATAAAGTTGATTGCACGTGGCCACATCAGGCACATTAATTCGACGGAGTGCATCCATGGTCCGAGGCTAGCATTGATTTCTGGAGCGTTGAACTGTGGGTAGCTATCCCATAGCTATCCCATAGTTCCTGCAGTCCCCCCGGCCCCTTGGAATTCTGGGTTGAGAGCCCAGTGCCTGATGGGCAAAAATCATTGTCGCGGGTGGTTCTGGGTACAGCCTCACCCCTCCCTAAATGAAAGCAGCAGACAACCATTTCGCGCCTTTTTTCCTGGGTGAACTGTGCAGACGCTATAGCACAGCAAGCATGGACCCCGCTCAGATCAACACCATGATTGTGAACGTTGTAACCACCTCGCGCATTCTCGTGCAGTCTATGGTGAAACATGAACCGCAAAGGCAGGCGAGGAGGAGGCGGCTACGGCAGCGCAGCGATGAGAGTGATGAGGACATGGACACAGAGTTCTCCCTAACCACGGGCCCATGCGCTTTGGAGCTCCTGCTGGTAATGGGGCAGGTTCTACCCATTGAACGCCGATTTTGGGCCCGGGTACTGCCACAGACTGGTGGGGACCGCATAGTTTTGCAGGTGTGGGACGATTCGCAGTGGCTGCGAAACTTTCGCATGCGTAAGAGCACTTTCATGGAACTTTGTGACTTGCTTTCCCCTGCCCTGAAACGCCAGAATACCAAGATGAGAGCAGCCCTCACAGTGGAGAAGCGAGTGCAATAGCCCTCTGGAAGCTTGCAACGCCAGACAGCTACTGGTCAGTCGGAATCAATTTGGAGTGGGAAAAATCTACTGTGGGGGCTGCTGTGATGCAAGTAGCCAAAGCAATCATTAAGCTGCTGCTACGAAAGGTTGTGACTCTGGGGAAACGTGCAGGTCATAGTGGATGGCTTTGCTGCAATGGGATTCCCTAACTGTGGGGGGGCGATAGATGGAACCCATATCCCTATCTTGGCACCGGAGCACCAGGGCACCCAGTACATAAACCGCAAGGGGTACTTTTTCAATGGTGCTGCAAGCACTGGTGGATCACAAGGGACGTTTCACCAACATCCACGTGGGATGGCCAGGAAGGGTTCATGACGCTCGCGTCTTCAGGAAACACTACTCTGTTTAAAATGGCTGCAGCAAGGAATTACTTCCCAGACCAGAAAATAACAGTTGGGGATGTTGAAATGCCTGTAGTTATCCTGGGGACCCAGCCTACCCTTGATGCATGGCTCATGAAGCCATACACAGGCAGCCTGGACAGTAGTCAGGAGTTGTTCAACTACAGGCTGAGCAAGTGCAGAATGGTGGTAGAATGTGCATTTGGCATTTAAAGGCGCGCTGGCGCACATTACTGACTCGCTCAGACCTCAGCCAAACCAATGTCCCCATTGTTATTGCTGCTTGCTGTGTGCTCCACAATCTCTGTGAGAGTAAGGGGGAGACCTTTATGGCGGGTGGGAGGCTGAGGCAAATCACCTGGCCGCTGATTACGCGCAGCCAGACACCAGGGCGATTAGAAGAGCACACCAGGAAGCGGTGCGCATCAGAGAAGCTTTGAAAACGAGTTTCATCACGGGCCAGGGTACGGTGTGACTGCTGTGTTTGTTTCCCCTTGATGAACCCCCCCCCTTGATTGACTCATTCCCTGTAAGCAACCCACCCTCCCCCTTCGATTACAGCTTGCTTAAGGAAATAAAAAAATAGTCACTATCGTTTAAAAATCATGTATTCTTTATTAAAAAAGTCATTATAAAAGAGGGAGAGAACTGACAAGGTATCCCGGGTGTGTTTGGGAGGAGGATAGGAGGGAAGGAAAAGGCCACTAAAAATTTCAATGTAATGACAGCCTTTTGGTTGGCTGTCCACGGGGTGGAGTGGGCGGGTGCACGAGCCTTCCCCCACGCGTTCTTACACGTCTGAGTGGTGAGGAGGAAGATATGGAACATGGTGAGTACGGGGAGGGTGTTACACAGGGGCTGCAGCGGCACTCTGTGACCCTGCTGCTCTTCCTGAAGCTCCACCAGACGTCGGAGGATGTCAGTTTGATCACGCAGCAGCCCCAGCGTTGCATCCCGCCACCGCTGATCTTCCTCCTACACCTCTGCCTCCTGGCACCACCTCTCATCTCCTTCCTCAGTTCCTCCCTCCTCCTCACGTTCACTGGCATCTTTCCTGTAATTTGATACCACGTCCTTCCACTCATTCAGATGAGCTCTTTCATTGCGTTACTTCCATGATTCCTGAGAACATTTCATCTCGCGTCCTTTTCTTCCTCCGCCTTATCTGAGATAGCCTTCGGATGGAGTAGGGAGGCTTGAAAAAATGTGCAGCTGCATGAGGAGGGAAAAAAGGGAGAGAAGTATTTAAAAAGATACATTTACAGAACAATGGTTATACTCTTTCACAGTGAACAACACTATTCACCTTACATAGCACATGTGATTTCACTACAAGGTCGCATTTTGCATCTTAATTTTGAGTGCCTGCGGCTCTGGTGTTACAGATCTCACAGACGCAGGTCTGGGCATCAGAATTCAGCTTGCATGTGGCCATGGTAAGCCATTGTCTTTCGGCTTCTGCAGCCTTCACTGCTCATTCGTTAACAGAGCAGCCACCCCACCCCCTACCAAGCAAATCTCTAGGATGATCGCTTTACTTTCCCCCTCCCCCACCACATGGCTGGTATCCATGGAAGATCACTGCTATCACCCTGCCTTCCCCCTCCCCTCACCACGTGGCTGGTAGCAGGGAAGATTCCTGCTAGCCAAACGTGAAAAAGCTCAGCGCTATTCCCCTCCTCCCTCCCCCTGCTTGGCTACATGCAAGGAAGGATTTCTTTTAAGCAACAGCAAAACAGCCCTGTAGGAAAAAGCCATCTCTGTCCCCTTAATTAAATTCCTGAATTTCAACCAGGTTACCATGAACGATATCACTCTGCTGAGGATAACAGAGCGAGATAAAGAACGATGTTTCTTGAATGCCAGCAATCACCGGGACCATACGCAGCTAGGCTTTGTCATGCAATGATACCAGATTACTTGCTACATGCATGGCGTGGTAAAGTGTCCTACCATGGTGGACGAACAAGGCTGCCTTGCCCAGAAACCTTCTGCAAAGGCTTTTGAGTACCTCCAGGAGAGCTTCATGGAGATGTCCCTGAGGATTTCCGCTCCATCCCCAGACATGTTAACAACTTTTCCAGTAACTTTACTGGCTGCGAATGCATCCCAAGCCCTCAGGGCAAATCAATCATTAAAAAAAGCTTGCTTTTAAACCATGTTTTATATTTACAAAGGTACACTCACCAGAGGTCGCTTCCATGGCTTCACTGTCTGGGGCTAGTGGCTTGGAGGGCTGGGACGTAATTCCGTCTGGGTCAGAAAAAGATCCTGGCTGTTGGGGCTGATGGAGTGCTGTGTGCTCTCTGCAAGCTCGTCCTCCTCTTCCTCCTCCTCACCTTCCCCGTCCGCAGAATCCTCAGGCCTGGCTGAGATTACAACCCCCACCACGGAATCCAAGGACAGGGGTGGGTAGTGGTGGCGCAGACCCCTAAAATTGCATGCAGCTCAGCGTAGAAGCGGCATGTTTTCGGCCCTGCCCCAGACCTTCCGTTTGCTTCTTTGGTTTTCTGGTAGGCTTGTCTGAGCTCCTTAACTTTCACTCTGCACTGCACTGAGTCCCTGGTGTGGCCTTTGTCCATCATGGCCTTGGAAATTTTTTCAAATGTTTTTTCATTTCGTCTTTTGGACGGAGTTCTGTTAGCACAGAATCCTCTCCCCATATAGCGATCAGATCCAGTACCTCCCATGTGGTCCATGCTGGAGCTCTTTTTTCTTTTCTCAGGAGACTGCATTTGCTACCTGTGCTGATGAGCTCTGCGTGGTCACCTGTGCTGATCAGAGCTCCACGCTGGCAAACAGGAAATGAAATTCAAAAGTTCGTGGGGCTTTTCCTGTCTACCTGGCCAGTGCATCCGAGTTCAGATAGCTGTCCAGAGCGGTCACAGTGGTGCACTGTGGGATACGGCCGGAGGCCAATACCATCGATTTGCGCCACACTAACCTTAATCCGATATGATAATACCGATTTTAGCTACTCCTCTCGTTGAGGAGGAGTACAGAAACCGATTTAAAGAGCCTTTTATATCGATTTAAAGGGCCTCGTAGTGTGGATGGGTGCGGCTTTAAATTGGTTTAACGCTGCTAAAATCGGTATAAACACGTAGTGTAGACCAGGCCTAAGACTCTCATTTGCTCTCCTATTTGCTTGTCCATGCTTGGACTGATGAGTCTTGATGGGCCATCTGGATTACTGGTCAGTTTTCCATTGATAATCTTGCCTCTCTTTAGTTCTATACTTATTGATGTCTGTTTATGATGTTATGTCTCTTGCTGCAATTTTGTGGGTAAGGAGGCACAAAGAACAAATCTGAGAAAGGAGGGGAGTTGCCTTTGCAATCTGAGCATAGGGTTGTGAGCCTTGGAGTAGGGTTAGCTCTGCTGTACTGAGCCCAAGCATTGGTGACATAATTCCTGCCCAAGAAGCCTAATCCTGCAAGGGAGAAAGCAACTTTGGAAGCTTATTTGGACTGCATTGGTGATGAGATGGAAAGTGACTTTACAAAAATTATTCAGCCTCATTGAGGAGTCCTGGACCTAGCATTCAAGGACTATGTGTGCGTAAATGTATGAATGCATTGATTGCTGCTCATTGTAGCAATGCCCCTCAGCTGAAAAGTGCAACAAAATAGAGAGAGGTCACACGAGACAATCTAGTTTTCAGCCTCAGGAGTAATTAGTATTAACTAGTGATCTAGTCTTCCTGAACCTTCCAAAGGTTTTAAGGAAGGAGATAAGGCAACACAGGACTTCACTTTGAGAGATTTCTCACCATCATGGATATTCCTAAGTGCCTCCCCTCCACTAAGTACTGTGGGATCAGTACATTATGTTCCCCTTTGCAATGAAATTGTCTTTCCACTGAATTCATTGACTTTGTCACCTACTTGCAACTTGCCATAGGCACAAATTCTAATATGTGACAATGGCTGATCTTAAGTGTCTGATGTGAGTTCTTTAAAGAGGAGGATAATAATATGTATAAAAGAACAGAAATATTTCTGAGAAGTTTTTAAGAAGTCTCAATAAAAATACACCTTTCTACCCAAACCGGCAAAAAAAATCAATGTATTTTAAGGCATACACTGAACTTGTGCTTACCATTATTTGTAAACAGTAAACATTTTTAAAAGGCTTTTTAAATTTATGAACTAAATAATGCACCTTTACTTGGGGAATTGGCGCACTGTAGACTTATTGCAAGTGACATTAAAGAAGAACTATAACCATTTACATTTTTAAATAAGGTTGTTATGTTAAATATAATCAGAGCATGTGTTGATCTACTTGTTCTAGATACTGTTGGCAAAAAGCCTCATCTAAAAATAATATGACATTTCATTTGTAGGAGACTGAATACTTTCCTCTAAAAGAATGGATGCTACTCTGGCTAAAAGTCCTTTGTTAACTATCCTAATCTTCTGCAACTGTAATTCTTCTGATAAAATATTTGAAAGAAATAAAAATTGATTTTTTTTTTGAAATTTTGCATCTGTGAACTCAAGACTAGGGGCCTGATTCCCCATTGTGCTCCTCCAGTTTTGTGCTAGTTTGACTCTATTGATACCAGTGGAATTAAATAGTCAAAAAACTGGAATAATTCACTGGTGATTCATAAATAAATAAATAAAACCACACAGAGACTTAGTGATGAATTTTCAGGAACACTGGCTGCAAAATATCCCATGAATGTTAATAGAAGTTTCTTTCTGCTCCTAGTTTCCAATGTGCATCCAACTGAAAATGTAGATGCTGGAACTAAAGAACTGGCCAAGCCTGATTGGCTAATTGAGAGACCACTAAATACAGAAATAACCATCTCTATGAGTATTTTGTTCACTGCAAGGAGCTCATGCTACTTTCTGAATTTAATAACACAGATAGTGCTAAATTGGATCGAAAGATTGGAGATGTTGAGATAATCCAGGGTTTTGGTATGACTCAATCTCCAACACAAAACTACAATTGGGCTATTAGTTTTGTTGTTTGGATGAGGGCTGTATATTACATAATCACTGACATAGCATCCATTGTGGAAGTGGATGAACTCTTCAGCCACCTAACTAAAATATTTTAAATGGCAGCCTGGAGGGGAGAATGGAATTAGAAGTTACTTAAAACCATAAGGCTCAGCTTCAAAGTCCTGGCAAAGAGATACTACACCCAGTCATTGTCATAAGAACATAACAATGGCCATACTTATTAGTTAGAGGTTAACTCATGCCCTGAAGAATGCGGGTTCATATTCCCTCCAAAACTCCTGGGGTAAAATCCTATTTCTCTCTCAGAACTCTCTGCCATGCTCTGAATTGAAGTCAAAGCCAAAATTCCCATTGACGTCAATGAAGCCAGGTTTTCATCCTTGTGTTTGGTATGGTTCTTTTAAAATTCCTTCCTATTGATCTCAGTGGGGCTCCTCATGGAGTAAGGTACTGCTCTATACAAGGGAGGGTGGTAGAATCAGGCCTTTAGGTTACAATTATCTGGCTTTGGTGTCAATAAAGCTTATGATGCTGTAGTACAGGGATCGGCAACCTTTGGCATGTGGCTTACTCGGGTAAGCACCCTGGAGGGCTGGGCCAGCTTGTTTACAGGTCCGGCTGATCGTGGATCCCACTGGCCGCAGTTTGCCATCTCAGGCCAATGGGGGCTGCGAGAAGCGGCTCGGGCCGAGGGATGTACTGGCCCCCACTTCCCACAGCCCCCATTGGCCTGGGACAGCAAATAGCAGCCAGTGGGAGCCGCAATTGGCCAAAACTGCGGACGTGGCAGGTGAAAAAATTGATCCAGCCTGCCAGTGTGCTTACCCTGGTGAGAGGTTGCCAGTCCCTGCTGTAGTACAATACAGTATATATCTACAGTGCTTTGCCAGAACTGCAAAAACAACATAAGGAATATTTCTTTTTCTTTTCTTTGTTTTAAGATTATTTGGTTATTGTGCAATTTAAGATTGAGGTCATTCAATAAATTCTAGGTCTAGCTCTCTTTCTTGCCAGTAAAAGTAGCATCAAGGTAGTATCTGTATCTTTATTTAGCTCTCAGAATCCCTTTTAGAAAAAGCTATTCAGTGAGAGTACAATTAAAATAGGGGACTGGAAGCTAGGAGACCTGGGTTCTAAACCTGACTCTACCATTGTGCTGTGTGAGCTTGGACCCAAAGTTCACAAGCTATTGGGCTTGAGTGTGCTCACTTACATAGTACGGGAGAATAATGCTCACTACCAAAGGAATTCCTGCGTGAATTTCTATGGCCCATATTATGAAGAAGCTGAGACAGACTTGATCATAATGGCTCCTTCCAGTCTTAAAACTGATGGGTGAGATTTTGTGAAGCACCTGTAAGATGCTTGGCATGGAACTCCCAGCCCATGGGGAGATGGGGATAATAGCCACCTTTGTGCCTTCGAAATTCCAAACTGCTCTGCAGCCCCCAGTACAACTTAGACAGCCCTTTATGCTGCTCTGGCCCTTTCGCTTGGCATACAGGCACTGGAGTGACAGTGAGGAGCTTACCCCATGAAAATGAAGCAATTGATTTGTATGTGCCCCACCTCAGCCCTTGAATAATAACTGGGCAGTGTGCTGGTGCCTTTGGGACAGACAGCTTTCAAATACAAAGCAATCCCTAAAATCCTTTCAGTAACCTTTGAAAAGAAGAATATTAAATACTTCCCATTTTAAAAAAATAAAGTTTGTGGAGAGTTTTTTGTTTGAAGAAGAAGAGTGAGAGTGGGGGGATGTTTGGTTTCTTTACACATGGCTCCACAGACACTCCAAATAGACTCAGATGGACACTGGCAGATTAAGTAACATGGAAGCACTGGGAACAGGACAGAGAAAACAATTGGAGTGGATACGGGAGAGGCTTTGCTATGACTAGCGCTGGTCAAATTATTTGTTGCAAATATAGCCACTTTTGTGGGGGATAGGTCCATCAATGGCTTTTAGTCAAGATGGTCAGGGATGCAACCCCATGCTCTTGATGTTCCTAAGCCTCTGACTGCCAGACTGGCTGCAAGGGGATGGATCATTCAATAATTTCCCTCTTCTGTTCATTCCCCCTGAAGCATCTCCCATTGGCCACTGTCAGAAGATAGGATACCTGGCTAGACGGACCACTACTCTGACCATGTATGGCTATTCTTATGTATCTGACAAACTTTGGCATTTTCTGTTTGAATAATTTACAGATCCTTTATTTTATTCAACCAGCACAAATAAATATGTTTGACCAATTTTTCTGCAGCTCATATAAATGCACAGATATATTTTCATGATTTGACCAGCCCTGACTATGCCCCCTTCCTTGAGCTAACTCCTCTAGAATAGATTTGGACTAGGGCAGTTTGACCCCACGGATGAAAATACTATAGATAAATAAACAGATTATTTTTGATGTTAAGAAAAGGTAACTCTGCTTATGTCAAAGAGCTAAGTCACATTATTTGTCATCAATGGGTGAACAACTAGCCTTAAAAATGATATCAGGTGGGTGAAATCAACTTTGCACCCCAATTATAATCATCACCTATATGGGCATCAATTCAGGAGAGTATTCCTATTCATGAAAGCATTTAAGCATATGCTTAACTTCAATAGGATTTAAGCATGTGCTTAAAGTTAGGCACCTCTGTCTGTGCTTTCCTGAATCAGGGCAATACAGTTTACCTTCATCTTAGATCTTGAACCAGATGCATACACACAATACACCAATGCTGTAGGGATTAAAGAAAAGGCGTAATTGAAAAAGCAACAAATGGGAGGCTTTAACATAATACAGATCCTCTACTTTGTTATGCAATGTGTCTGTCACCATATTTCTTGGGGGCAAATTCTTCCCTGATGTAAGTAGAAGCCATTCTTGTTGACTTCAATGTGAGTTAAATAAATAATGCCAGGGATTGAATTTGATTGACACAGAATGTTAAATCACACTGACACTCAATTTGCACACCACATTGGCATTAATGGCCAAATCACTACAAGTGACACTACTTTGCCACTTCAAAGTATAACCATTAATTATACCCATTTTATGACCAGCTTACACCACTTATGTGATTGCTGCTTCTGCCACAATGACCTCTAACCCCTCCATCCTCGGAGGAAATTTGGCCCATCTCTAGTGAGTAACAAGGTAAAATGTAGTGGTTACTTTTCTATTCATTTACATATAGATTTATTGATTGATTTGCGGATTGGAATCTGACAGAAAATCATCTCATTGGGAGATAAATTGAATTGGTTCCCTGAGCTTCAAATGTATAGGCTTTTTATTTACAGAACTGTAACACTTTAAAGAGATGTCTTTTCATAATTTTTGCACAGATTTTACAGGCTAGTTACATTTGAGCATTTTAATCACCTGTTGCATGGATAAGGCTCTCAGGCAGTAGTTATTCACTGTAATGTGTTACAGTGTCTGAACAGTACAGCGAAACATCTAAACTGTAGCCCAGAAAAAGGAAATACCTTGACTCAGTAATAGCAGCTAAGGTGGGAAGAGCTTAATACACTTGGTGGTGGGTTTTGAACTGCAAAATACGCAGTTCCAATCTTGATAACCTTCATTTCCCTTGCTAGACAAAACTCCCATTGAATGCAAAAATGTATTGCCTGAGTAAGGATTGAATAAGGACTTTGAGATGTGGCTTAGTATGCCTAATTGGTTCAGTGCTTTCCAGCAGGTGATAAAATCAAGGCCTGCCAAATTTGCTTCAGGGAAATGAATGGCTAATCTTCAGTGAGAGCAAAAATTCTCTATTAAATGACAATATATTAGTACATAAGAAAAGATGATGTGAAAGAGTTTCAAAATTATCATTTGACACAAACATTTTACATAAGTTAAGTAAAAATTAGATGTAAAAATTAAAGGTCTGGGAAGTACCTCACAATACCTTTCCCAGACCTGGAGATGAGCCCTGTGTGGATCAAAAGCTTCTTTCTCTCACCAACAGAAGTTGGTCCAATAAAATATATTACCACACCCACCTTGCTGGGAATGGGTGACTGGGAATGGATAACTTGATGATTACCTTTTCTGTTCATTCCCTTTGGGGCACCCGGCATTGGCCACTGTCGGAAGACAGGATACTGGGCTAGATGGACCTTTGGTGTGACCCCATATGGTTGTTCCTATGTTCTTGTCTATCAGAGGAAAAACCCCTCAATATTCAACTCTTACTATTTTTTATATTTTAAAAAATAATTACATTTCTGCAGTATTTCAAGGAAACAGTTTGTCTTTCTGATGTTGCAGGTTTTAGCAATAATTAGGCAGTAACATTTGCAGTGTTCAGTTTTCAGTGGATAATTACCATTAGTAGCAAAAATGTAAACAAATTGAGGAAATCATTCTAAAATTATTTATTTAAATAGTTTGATAGTTGTACATGATGCTGAGGACAAATAACACACCCCCCTCCACACACACACACACACACACACAAACCAAACAATTAAAGACAGTTTCCTGCTCCACATCACTTAAAATCATGATGCCTCTTGATTGATCCTGCAAAAGCATCCAAGTGAGAGGAGCCACATGGAGACCTATTGGCACCAATGGGTTTCCACATAGGCATAAGTATCTACATGAGTGGATCCCTTGACAAGATTAAGGCCTAAATGAGACATAGCACAACAATGGATGGCAAATTGATAGGGAGCACAGTATGAAAGAATGAGGGTTATGGTAAAGATCGTGTGATGGGCTTTGTTTCATATGAACCTTTCTGACTCATCTTTTTCTTATTATTATTTTGGAAATAAGCTGTAGTTTGAAGAATTTAGTCATGAGGGATGAATGGGGGAGTGGCGGTCACGGCTTTAAGGTTAACCTAAAGGGAGTGAATTTTGGAGGAGGTAACTGAAAGATTAAAAATGCAGGCTAACTGGCTTGCCAGCAACACTGCTGAGAAGGATCTACGAGTTGTTGTGGATCACAACCTCAACATGAGTCAGCAATGTGATGCTGTTGCAACAAAACAAAGGAAATGAAATTTTAGGTTGCATTAACAGAGGCATAGCATGCAAGTCATGGGTGGTGACAATACCACTCTACTCGGCAATGGTTAGGTCTCAGCTGGAGTACTGTGTCCAGTTTTAGAAAGGATACAGAGAAACTGTAAAGGATCTAGAAGTGAGCAACAAAGATGATCAAAGGGATGGAACACAAGCCATATGAGCAAAGACTAAAGGAACTGGGTACATTTAGATTGGAAAAGAGGAGATTAAAGAGGGACATGATAATGGTCTTCAAATACCTTAGAGGCTGCCATAAAAAAGACAGAGAAAAGTTGTTCTCTCTTTCCACAGAGGGCAGCACAAAAGACAAGGGTTCAAACTATACCGCATATTTAGATTAAATCTCAGGAAAAACTTCCCAACTGTAAGAACAGTAGGTCAGTGACTGACTATGGAGGTTGCGGAAGCTCCTTCACTGGAGGTTTTCAGAAGGAGGCTGGGTAGCCATCTGTCTTGGATGGTTTAGCCACAATAAATCCTGCATCTTGCCAGAGTGTTAGACTAGATGACCTTTGCAATCCCTTCTAATCGTGTGGTTCTCTGAAACTAAGGAAGGGAGTGAAAAAAATGCCTTAGCCCTTTCATGGCACTTTTGATTTCCAAAACACTTTATAGATATTAACTAAACCTGACAACTTTCCTATGACGTGTTTATATCCCCATTTTAAATAGAGGGGAACTGAGGCAGAAAATTTAAAGACACCACCAATTTAAAAATCAAAGTTTGGCCTGACAATGTACCTGCTAGTGTTACAAATATAATGTAAAATTTTCATAGATGAAAGCAATAAGAAGAAAAATATTGTTTGTTCCCCTGCCCCCAGTCTGTGCTGTTTGTGCATTTGACAGCCCTTTATGTATAGTCATTTTTATAGTTTTCCTGTGCAGTGAGTTTCCTTTGTTGTTTGTGTGTATCTTGGGCATGACAAAAGTTGAATGCGAAACATTTGATAAAAGAAGAATATTCAGTTGTAGAGCTAGAAAAATTGACAGAGGGGCTCAGACCTAGGGATAGCGCCTGAAACCACTTTTAACCTTTTTTTTAAAGATGAATAATAGTTTTCAAGCTAACCATGTCCCTGTAAGTGACTATACACTCAAGTTCAGAGGTGAGGAGTTAGCATCAGCACCAGCATTACTCAAGAGATCCTCATTCCCAGTTCTGTGTTTAGAGAAATGAACCACACCCTCTCAAGTGTCTAATAATAAAATATAATAATATATGGAGATACATCTGTCTCATAGAGCTGGAAGGGACCTTGAAAGGTCATTGAGTCCAGTCCCCTGCCTTCACTAGCAGAACCAAGTACTGTCCCTGTCACTTCCCTCCCCCGAATCCTTAAATAGCTCCCTCGAGAATTGAACTCACAACCCAGGGTTTAGCAGGCTAATGCTCAAAACAGTGAGCTATCCCTACCTCCTGTTTTAACTAATTCTGAAGCCTTTATTGAAAACCTACTGAAGTTAATTGAAAAGATTCTGATTGACTCAGTGGGTTTTGGATCAGGCCCCTAAGTTTAAAAGCTACCTTTTGATATATATGCCTCGGTCCCATTGAGGTCAATGACAGCTGTGATCATTTGCCTGAGGGCAAGATTTGGCTTTTATTGAATGTACTAGATCTGAAGTTAGCACAGGCTAGAAAGTGGCTGAAAGGCTGCAAATTCCCAAGTTTATTCTAAAAATTAATTATTTTGATAATTTACAAATACATCTGTTACTCTTATTGCCTCTTCAAAATAAAATACATGGGAAGATTTTGAAATACTACCACCCTTTATTGTTTCACTTTTCCTAAAACGCAGATGCAGAAAACAGCCTTAATACTTGCTGTTTGCAAAAATGCTAAAAGAGGACCAAAAAAAAAAGTGTATAGGATATGTTGGTATTTGCCTTTCATTCACTACACGCCCCATGTGGTATGTGCATGTCTGAGTATTTTCAATATTTTCACCTACATTTTTACATTGTTTTAATAATCTGAGCACCCATTTAGAGAACAAGCTGCTGGTAATGCTTTTCCTTTAGTTGCTTTGGAGAGGACATGGGAGAGCTACTCTGCTTCCTATCAGGGGAGCTCAGGTTGCTGACAGTTGGGTTTAAATTTAGTAGCAAAGGAAAACCAATGAAATTCTCTCAAAAAGAATACAGCTGATTCTGAATATTTAGACCCCAATCCTGCAAAGACTTAGTTGTGTGCTCAACTTTGGGCATTGTAAATAGTCTCATTGACTTCAATGGGCCTAATTATAGGGTGTAAAGTTAAGCACGTGTGTAAATCTTTGCAGGACTGGCGCTTTAGCAGTTATCCAGGGGCAGATCAGCGTTTGTAAATTGTCATAACTCCATAATAGAGCTATGACAATATACAACAACTGACGATGTGCCCCTGGTATTTTTATCCATTAACATCAAAGCAGTTGACCTGAAGGGTAAGAACCCTGAATACATTGATACACAAATAAGTTAAATGATGCACTCAATATCACAGAGCAAGTTAGGAGCATAGCGGGAAACAGAACATAAAATGCCCAATTCTCAGACTCAAGCCCTATCCACTTTTCAGTGGCTCTTCCCAGATTATTTCGCTGTTAATCTTGTCTTCATTCTGACACCCTGGAGAGTCTTATATGTGAGCTTTCAGCAACTGGCAGTTCTCCAATTTAGCACTTTTCACACAACAACTCTAATTTTTAAATATTGACTTGAGGAATTAGCCTCTCTGGAGCCAGTTCAATTTCTGCATGCTACTATATTTAAAGCTTTGATTATTATCAAGTACTATTGAGGGTTTCCAGTGATCATGTAAAAACCATCATCATCAATTTGCCCTATGCTGTAAATTGATCATATGTCTGATTAAATGTATTGCACATATGAATTAAGGTATATCACGTATGTATATATGTGTAAGTGTAATGTTTACATCTGTGTGTGTGCACACATGTGAGAGAAGGAAAATATGTGTGTGCATGAAATTTGAAAAAAATCACAGATGTAACCAGATTGCATATCACAAACCAAAAATAATATGCAACTAGATATATTTAAAATGGCTGGTACCACCCCTTTTGGCCATTAAAATCAAGCCTACTTTTACATTTACATTGTTTTTAAAATAATAAAACCAATGTTACAAAACTATAGATAAGGATAACAAACTATGGACAACAATAAAGAAACACTTAACAAAAATAAACCCATGGACAGCTATAATATTTACTATCAACACCTATGTAGTGATCTCATATACCTCTTACTTGTAAGCCTCTATTTTCTTTCTGATAAAATACGAATTTATTCCATTATCTCATTAAATGCTTCAGCTTTGTCATTTATTTTATAAATAGAGTGTTCATTTTCTTCCTGATCCACAAACTAACTTTTGAAAAAGGAGCACAAGCTTTTCCACCTTTTAAAGATCTCTGTCTTGCACAACCGAGCACCAGTGGAGTCCATTTTAAAATAACTTTAAAGTCCCATTGATGGAAAAAAATTATGTAGCAAACATAGTTCTGATGCAGCTGGTAGCCCATTGTTCTCTTCTACTTCTGTAACCTAACATCTCCTATCACAATACTGCCTAATAATATCCGTCAAACTATTAACCTAATTCCCGTACTGCCAGCACCTCTCATTCTCTATTTAAATAAGTTTGCGGGTGGGCGATACATTCTTTATAGGATTTTAAATTGTTGTAATTTCATTTTAGACTAGCAGATCTTTAATATCATTTAATATATTCAATCATTATTTCTCATCAAAGCACTCTAAGTCCTATCTTTGAGAGATGGAAATGAACAATTAGGATAAAGTAGTCCAAGTAACATTGCATAACATTTTGAGATTAGAGCTGTGCATGCTTTATATTGAAAGAGCTATAGGCGATGGCTCAGATGTTCTAAGACAGCAGGAATATAAATAACTTGAAATTATTGACCAGGAAATCTCAGTTGTTAATTGTCAAATTAAAACATTTTGTATGAACATTCTCTTATATCATGGTCTGGTCCCTTCCCATTGAAAGGTTTTGCTTTTATCCTGGAGTCTTTTAAAATAACGGAATATAATTTGAAGTGGCCCTGACCCTGCACCTAGATCCAGGCTTGTGCACACTGACATCAGCGTGACTCTGAGTTGCCAGCTCTGGGTAGCTCTAGTATGGGGCCTGAGTAATTTCTCAGCAGAGAGGCTTTCATTTTTGACCATTTGGGTCTGACCACATTGATAGCATTGATTTGCTACCAAATGTGAAGTGTTCTGCTTGTCTGACTGACAATAAGTCTTACCATTATTTCTAGTTTTCTATTTAACAATATGCCCAAGTGCTTTATACTCTTTGGTAGCCATAGAAGTTCCACTGAGATTGTATTTTTAAAATATTTCACATTTATATAATTGAGAGATATATTATTCATGTGTTACAGGTCATATGTTTTGACCAATATACTATAATAAGTAGTACTTTAAAAAATAGAATGGGAAAACAGACTACTCTGGTATTTCAAAGCACAGTATTAGTTTAATAGTATAAGCTTCTGAGTCTTGTACTGTTAAGTTTATTTTTCCTGAGTGGTGATAGATTTAAGAGTTCAGGATCTGTCCAGTCGTTGATTTCTGATAAATGGAGTCAATAGGAATTAGGGATGAGAAATACATGATGGAGCTATATTGTAGTTTAAGCTTCTAATTCTCAGGTTACTAGAGAAAACCTATATATAAAGAATATGAGTATATGATACGTTTTGCTTGCACATACTGAACAATCCTATGTGCGTATGGAAAAAGACCATTGATTGAAGGGTTATAGTTCTGTAATAGCCTGCCACTTCTGTGGCCTAGCCCTCCAGCCAAGACAGCTTTCAATCCAGTTCCCTTCTGGGGTTATCAGAAAAACAAATTGAATCTGAACTCAAAATAGCCACCTGTCCTTTATAGAGATCCAATAGTAAATATTGTCAAGGTTAGACTCTTGACCAGGCCAATTTATTAGGGTTAGGGCAGGGAAAGATTTCCTTCTCTGTCCAGACTTCACCCAGCACTGGTCCCTAGTAGAAGCAGCCAGCCTTTTTCACATGGCCTTTTTGGCCTTGATTGGCATCTGCCTGCTCCCATTCCTTCCAGGCGCTGGAGGACCAACTCTTGCTGGTTCTGCCTGCAGCTCTTCATCAGAGGCCTCTCTAGACAAACTGTGGAGGTCTGCACTTGCTGCTCTTCCCTTCCAGTAGGACATATTCTTAGTGTTGGGTATGCCAAGGTGATGGGGCCTCTTTCAGGGGGCAGTAAATGCCTTGTACACCCCATCACATACCCAAGTAGAAGAGAGTAGTATGTGGCTATTGCACATCTGAAAAGAAGACTATATTAGCAAAACTAGAACAAATGCTGTTCAAAAATGAACAATATTTTTATGTATGGTAAAAGACAAATCTCATTGCCAAGGCATAAATTGATCATACTCTGGTTAGGAAGGATATTTTCCTCCCTATATAACTGGCATTGCAAAATTGGCTAGATGCATTTTAGGGGGATTTCATCTTCCTCTAAAGCAGCAAGTATTGGCCATTACTGGAGATAGGATATAGGACTTGATGGGCCAATGGGCTGATTTGGTGTGGCAAATTCTGTATTTCTCTTTGAGAAAAGATTAATACTTAATTTAATATTCTTAGTATCAGATAATCCAAACTCTCAGCATCACTACAGGAGCACTATTTGTACACCCATTTTCCAGTTTATGTCTCTGTAGCAGGGTGGATCCCTACTCCGGTCCTGAAGGGGTTAAAAATAGCCCAGGGAAGGGGCCGGGGCTGGAGAAAGCAGCCTTTTAGGCTGGGCTCAGTTTGGGGCGTGGCCCCAGCTGCTGCCACTTCCCCAATCAGCCCAGCCTAAAAGGCTGCTTTCTCCAGCCCCGGCCCCTTCCCTGGGCTGTTTTTAACCCCTTCAGGGCCGGAGCAGGGATCCACCCTGCTACAGTCTCCAAAATGATTTCCTTCAATATTCATAGAGTTTAAAGCCAGAAGGGACCATGAGATCATCTAGTCTGATTTCCTATATATCACAGACCATTACATTTCACTCAGTTACTTCTGTACTGAGCCCAATAACTTGTGTTTGACTATAGCTAAGACTGCAAGTTTGTCACAGAGGTGACAGATTCCGTGACTTTCTGTGACCTCCGTGACTTCTGCAGCCACCAGCTGCACCGGCTGCTGCTGGGGCAGTCTTGGGCCACCATCCTGACCCCAGAAGCAGCAGAAGTTTGGGTGGGAGGCTCAGGGCTGGGGGTTGGGGCACGGGAGAGGGTGAGGGCTCTGGGTGGCACTTACCTCAGGAGGGTTCCCCGGAAGCGGCACTGTCCCTTGGCTCCTAGGGGGAAGCATGGCAAGAGGGCTCTGCAAGAGGGCTGAAGGACATATTGGCTGCCGCTTCCAGCAGCTCCCATTGGCCTGGGACAGTGAACCGCACCAGTGGGACCTGTGATCGGCCGGACCTGCAGATGCGGCAGGTAAACAAACCGGCCTGGCCCACCAGGGGCTTTCCCTACACAAACGGCCTCCCAAGTTTGGGAAACACTGTTTTACAGAGTCAGTGCTTTCCATAATACAATCCTCCATTTTGTAGGAGTGACCTGCATTCCCTGTTGTAGATGTATAATTTTTCATTTGGCTGTATTAAAATGCATTTTGATGACATGGGGCCAGGTTATGAAGTGACCCAGATAGCTCTGTATGACTGATGTGTCGCCATCATTATTTATCACACCACAAATCTTTGCGCCGTGTGCAAATTTTACCATCAATTATTTTATAATTACTTCCACAGCATTGATGAAAATGTTGAATAGCATTGGATTGAGCCCTGCAACCCCCACTAGAAACACCCCCATTCAGTGATGATTCCCCAGGGACTAATGAATGTTACTTACTTGTAACCAGAATTCTTTGAGATGGACTCTGCATATTCACACTCATGGGATGTGCTGGCCAAGTTCAGACAGCAAAACCTCAACCAGCAGTGACTGCTGGAGTGCCAGCATGCCCTTGTGAGCTTCCCCCATTGCTCCAAGCACTCTAGTGTGTTTGTCCTCATTTTCCTGTTATGCTTTTCTTAAATTAATATACTGTAGCTATCATAAAGGCAGTCCCACTCATCAGTGAATATAATTTCCCTTGTCCCCTTTACATTATCTACAGGTGTTGACAGAACAGAAGTTGCTGGTTTACAACCATGTACTTTTGAGAAGGATTTTTCCTTATAAACTCCAGTGCCATAAAGTTGCTGTTGTTATTACTTGGTGACCTTCTGCAGCAGTGGCTCTGACTTGTGGAGACTGGAATAGATTTTCCTAATTATGGCATATGGAGCTTCGGAGTGTGCCCCTTGACACATCATCTGATAACCTGATACTATGTGGTGGAGCCAGAGAATGCTGAAGCTGCTGCAGCATCAGGAGCATTAAAATAAGCAGGCTATGGTACGGTGAGGGGATTCTTCATCCTATGAAATTAAATGTTCATTTTCTTCCCCACTATGCACAGAGGCGGCTGTTTCTATGTTGATAAATGTACTGTGCAGTAATGGGCCTGTGTGAAAACTTGCACTGATTTCTTACTTGCTCAATACATGATTTAAAAAAAATGATGTTGACTAATATTTCTTTAGCCCTCTGTCATATCTGAAATCGAGATGTTACGTTAAAACATTCCTCTCTCTTCCACTTTCTGAAACCTCTCAGACTTTCAGTATTTTTTACCAAAAAGATGTGTTACCTACTTGAAATGAAATATTTGTGTGCATTCCTAAAACGGCCCTGAATCAAAAGTACAAAGAAGCCTAAGAATAATATACCACTAAATCTAAATTTATTATTTAAAAATAAAGTTCTCTATCATATAAAGGCACTAAAATATAAGGGACTTAGAAGCCTAAGTGCCATTTTCAAAGAAGTCTTAGAAGCTTAAGTCCAATTGTCTTTTAATGAGACTTAGTTCCTAAAGCCTGGATACACAAAAGGCATACAAGCGGAGAATGACTCTATAACTTGGTGGTTAGCACATTCCCCCAGGATATGGAAGATCTAGGATCCAGTCCCCCTGCTCTAATAACTTTTTAATTATTTATCCAGAATGCAACAGCTTCAACAGGAGAGACTGAGGGAGTCCCACATCAGGCTATCCCATAGCCCAGGGATTAAAGCACTCACCTGATCAGTGACAGATCCCAGTCAAATTCTTTCTCCCCCTCAAGTGGAGGGGAGACTGGACCTGGGGGTCTTCCACATGCCAGATGAATCCCAGGACTAAAATTTCTGAGGGGCCTTCACGATCAAGCCCCATATGCAACTTATGTGACTGAGCACCTGTCTTCCTCAGGTTTGTGAACCTTTTGCTTTGGCAGGAGATAGGAGTCCAGAGGCCTAGAGGGAGGCAGCTGTGCGCATATGAAACATAGGTGCCTAGGGGACTTTCTATAGCAGAAACTTAGGTGCTGATTGAGTTGAGGGGCCTACAGGGCTTAGGTGGAGTTTTGTGCACCACATTGGTCCCAAAATTGAAACATAGGCAACTAAAACAGGGACTTAGGCACCAAACTCCTTTTGTGCATCCAGACCAAGGTGCCTAAATCATTTAGTGCTTGTGAAAATTTTAACTAATACAAAGACAAACAATTAATAATAATTCTAAAACAACTGTTACTTCCTGCAGCCACATTTCTCAACCACATTCTGTTCTTTCATGAACATGCATGATTTCCACTGACTTCAATAGAGCCACAAGTATGTACCCAAGGCAAAATTTGGCCCTAACACATTAAATGCCACAAACAATACTTCTTATAAAACATAGTCTATATTTTCCCCTCAACTTCTCATATAAAACGTAACTGGCACAAACAAACTCTTCATCTTGATAACCACGTGTTCTGTAGCTTTGGTGTTTATGATCTGATGACTTTTCTCACTAAGGAAAGCCCCAATGTAACTTTATGACTGTTCACACTTTCTTCTCCGTGTGTTCACACTGAATTTTTTGATAGTCATTGTTTATAACTTTGTCCTCCTTGTTTAGAATTAGTCGTATACTCTTGGCCTGCCCTTGTTTCTTTGGTTATTTTTGTATTTGAGTTATTTTCCTATTCTATATTTCTAACATTTTTACTTCCATTAATTTTGGGTGGGATTTTCAAAAGCACTCATAATTTGGCCTTAGCTCTTTATTGATGTGCAGTAGGAATGAAATGGAATTGAGATCATAAGTCTGTGCAAATCAAAAGTATTCAAGTCAACTAGCACAGCGGATAGACATACATTCTGACACACCCGTCTTTCACTCACAGAGCAGGTCTACACTTGAAAAGTTGCAATGGTGCCACTATAGCACTATAGCGAATACACAGCTATGTCAATGGGGGAGCTTCTTCTGTTGGTATAGTTAATCCACCTCTGTTTTTTTTTGTTCTTTCCCGACATAGTAGAAATAGTCTTTCTGGAGAAAAATAAAAAATTTCAATCCTAAAAATATGTTGTTTGGTATGGATCTCAGTTCTAGATATACATTTATTTCTATTCTGCAGAGATTTAGGGTTATATCACTATTATTATTGTAAAAATATTTACCTTAGAAATGCTGAATCATGAAACTAGGGTGAGGAGTAAAGGACAATAAACCTAATTTATCCCTATGCTAGGAATGAATGTGGTCTATTATTTTAAAATTATGTTCCTCCACTGCACTTTCCCAATGCCAAGAAATCTCACAGTCCAGGAATATTGGTATTTGCCAGGTCTCTGTGGCTGCAACTTTCTGTGAACTGAGCAAAATTCCTTCAGCATCAATTCTGTATCCTTCGTGCATTTGCTATCCTTCAGTAATGAATATTTTGTTTCCTTTGCTCTTGGCTGCAAGTCACCCAAATGCACTTTTATGTAACTAGAATCCCATGTTTTGTATCTATCCGTATTTGTTAACATTCAGGGCATGCTACAGGGGCCATTTTTTCCTCTCTGGTCTGCAGGGAGTTAGGAGAAGGGTGAAGCGAGGCAGTCCTGTACTGGTTATATTGGTGGGGCTTGTTTGTTATATTCATATTGCTGCCGGGAAAGTGCTCTCAGCTGGTGATTGCCAGAGTCTGTGTGAATGATATTTTTAAGAGTTTGTAAAGCGTCCCCTGAGCCTTATGTATTTAGTATAAATCTAAATAAATAAATAAGTAGAATACCATTCGGATAATGTAACTTCATTTACTCCTTGTAATATCTGGCCCAAAATTCATTGAAAAACTGTTGGTGCCTTGGTTGCACCATAGGACAACGTGTTTGTATTAGAATCTAATGTATTAACGTGAAGGTTCCATTCAGATTTACTATACAGTACATCTGCTGCTAAGCCTTTGTCAAATCTACCATTAACCCACCTATCTCCTAGGTTCACAGCCTTGGTGTCATTTCCATCCTCTTTTCCTGCTTCTTCCTACACATCTCAACTGTTCTTTGTCTCTTTACTAGTTCCTATCTGTCTCCCTTCCAATGTAGCTAGAATACAGCTGGTAATTTATGCATCCCACGTGCAGTTCAGATCATGGCACTCCTGTCTTTGAATCTCTCCAGTGTGTTAGCAGTATTTGACATTTATATGATGGCAGTGCCCAAAGATCCTGATTAGGACAGGGGACCCTATCGTGCAAGACCCTATACAAATGTAGAGGTAGACCTGGTCACTGCACCAAAGAACTTACAGTGTAATATAACAAGCACCATGCAAAGGGTGAAGGAGAGGGAGCAATCAAATGTGAGCAATTGTCTTATACATATGTATAGTCTAAACAGCTACTCAGGACTTTCTCTTATAAATAGGATAGCTGAAGAAATGACAATAATATAACTAGTTCAATATAGCATGTTTTAAAATCAGTAGCTCTCAAAGTGGTTTACGAAGGACAGTCATCATTATCCTCCTTTTACAGATGAGGAAACTGAGACATAGGGAGGCAAAGTGACCTGCCCAAGGTCACCCAGGAGGCTAATGGCAGAGCCAGAAATAGAACCCAGGTTTCCTTAGTCCAGGTCCACTGCTGTACCCAGTAGGCCACACCAGAAAGGAGACAATGCACAAATGATTCATAAATTTCAAGGCCAGAAGGGACCTTTGTGATAATCTAATCTGACCTCCTGTATAACACAGGCCATAGAACCACAGCCAGTGGGAGCTGCAGTCCGCTGAACCTGCTGATGTGGCAGCTAAACAAACTGGCCCGGCCCGCCAGGATGCTTACCCTGGCAAGCTGCTTGCCAGAGGTTGCCGACCTCTGGCATAGAGCAAAATTCATCATCACAGAGATAAGGACTGGGCGAAATATATAGTGAAGTCTGAAGAGTGAAATGAAACAGTAGAATAAATAGAGAAACAATCTGAAATATAGAGGAGAAGAACATTGTTCCTTAGAACTGTTTTTCTCTTAAATATGTAAATTCACTGGAATTTTCCTTTACCTCATGCTTGTAGCCAAGAGTAGGCTGTCTTGTTCTCCCCATTCCTGTGAAACAAATAGTACTACAGAAACAACCCATGTAGTCAGAGGGATGAAGTTCAGATACTGTGCCGATAGTACAAATACTGCATTCTTGAACTCAGAAAAGATAATTAAATAACACATTTTGCATGACTGCCATCTCTAATTTGAATTAGTATAATTTAAACAGTAATTAAAATCTGATAAATTAATGTAGTTCAGAGAACTGAATTAGCTGTCTAGAAAATAGCTAATTTATCTATATTGAAAGGATGTCACTGCATCTGCAATACTGGTTAATCCTCCAGGGACGTCAAAACTCTCGGGATAAATACCACCTTTAGATCAGGGTATACTTCTCAAAACATAATTTAATCTCCCCAAGCTAAAAAGGTTAGATTACTGTCTGCCTATCTCTCACATCATTTTTTTATATGTGAATAATATCAAATGAACCTATTAAATACTTCTTGGCAGACTAACACCAGGCAGCTTGTTGACCTTTCACCTCATATTGATTTACCCTTCAGTCATTTTTCTTGATGATTTCTACTTTTCCTGTATGCCCTTTACTTAGGGATAGAGGAATTCTAACATTTCCTACTTGCCTCTAATTTACAGCATAACTACTTGATATGGAAGAATACGCTGCAGAACATTTCAATCTATTCAGAACTTTCCATAGAATAGAACCTTTTGGAAGGTCTGTGGACATGTCCTCTTTAACTCCCCTTGTCTCCCACAGCATCAATTCCTATGATCTAGTTAACTTGAACAAGAAAATGTGTTCCCAGCATTTTAAATGCAGCAGAGAGCTTCTTTCTCAGATATGCAGGATTTACCAGTCTAATCAGCTGGAAAGGCAGGCATAAAGAGGAGCAGCTCACAGCACTATTGAAATATGGCCAGGGCGGCACTTCCTTGCATGTCTGAAGGGAGCAAATTCCAGGTATGTGAACCTGCTGCTGAGAATGTCCTACCTACAGCGCTCACAAGCATCCCCCTTGTGTCACCACGTTCCCAGCATTCCAGATTAGTACAGGATGTCTGGTGAGTCAGAAATGATGGCAAAATCCTTAAGGTAACTTGGACTAGTCCAGGATTTTGAATATTGGGATCGAGTACCCTGAGTTTTCCCAGGCAGTTAATTCTGAGCTAAAGTGCGCAGGAAAGCATAAGGGTACTATTGTTAGTTTATCCAGTTCAGAATGCAGGTAGCTATTTTCTGAACAAGGCAGAGACTCGGGGCAGGCTTCTCAGATACCACAGGCTAGAGCTATTTGCAATCGTTTAACAGAAAAGTTATAAAGATGTAGATGATTGAGTCAAGATCTATATCTAAAAGGAAAGAGGTCATCTAAAATCACTCTGAATAGAATCTTACACCCTCAGTGCCCCATTAAAGGCAATGGAGTATGGTTCTATTGAATATGAGTGAGGGTATCACAGTCTGGCCTGTAAAGATCTGACTCTAGGGATTCTCCTCCTTCTGTCACAAATTTCAATCATCTAATGTAGAGAACACAAAGTCTGTTTAACTGTGCATTATTAAATGAGCAAACCCTTTTTGATTTCCTCTTTGCAGTTATTAACTTTATTAAATGCAATATAAATCCTAAAGAACCTAAGTAAGCTACAAAAAAGCCTTGACCAAAGCAAGCTAATTGTCTGCCTTTTCCTTGCGTCCCCAACTGTACCTTTTAACTAATTCATTGCTGTCAGATGTATTGTACACGTCCATCAAGGAAGCACAGGCCTTTTAATCAGGGTTGTTAGCCCTAGTGCTCTGGCTAACTTACGATTTATATAATTATGTTCTAACTGGCTAAAATTCAATCTCTGGTTTAATAAGATAGAAAATTCTTCACTTTCTAAAATGTTGGGCTCTGTTGCTGTCCACTGTTAGCCCCCAATTCGTCCCACAGAAGTGGCTGCATTTCAGTGGGAGTGAAGGGATTCCTATACATCATTCAGTGCAGTATATTAATGTAAGGGATTACTGAGGATGAGCAAAAATGGGGGTGATTTTAGTTTTGTAAAGTAAAGGAAGGGTTTAGATCCAGGTCTCATTTTACTTGAACACTGAACAATCTGAAATTTACCTAAATATTCTGATTTTGGTTTTTCCTTCTTTGAAATACAAATGGACAAATCTGAGATGATTTTGTCTGGCAAAGCAGTCTCAGTCAGGTTTTTGTTTGGCCAAACCAATCCTATATTTTTTTATCCAAACTCCTTGTGATTGAGGGATTTGGAAAAATATTTCTTGTTTTGGTCAATCGCTGGATGATTTTATTTATTAGTCAATGGGATGAGGTGTTCAGTGGAAATTGTTCATCAAGCTGGCCAGCGTCCTTTGTAGTATGCTAAAACTTCAGAACACATGTATCATAATAAAAAAATGTGCTGAAGGAGCCACATATAATAATGTGGCCCCAGCTCTGAGCACTTCTATCCTGACAGAATGAATTCAGGTGGCTGTTTCTAGATTCATACAGTTCTAATTAGGATGCAGTAGAATCTATGAGCTAGCCCTAGGGGGTTTGTTGAGCCAGTGTTACAGCTGATATCTTAGGCCATTTTTTTAATTAAGACTGCTAATTATGCGGAATAATGCTCTGTCACCCCCTTGATCCTTTTTTTCCTTCTGTAATTTAAACTACACAGGGCCAATCTAAGACCACCATCTCATGACCTAGCATAGGGTGTGTCTGTGCCTGACAGTAATTGCATTCAAATTATTGTTACAGTAATTACATTAATTTTTTTAAAAATTAAGAAGTGTCAAAAAAGAACAGCATAATGATTTATCGTGAATGTAATTATTCATTTGCAATCATATCAGGTGACATAAGAGACAAAGTTATTTTACTTTGGCTATCAGCTGCTTTGCATCAAAGAGGCTTTTACAACATTTTTTTTTGCTTTTGCTTGTAAGTTGTCTGAGGTACTGTACCGAGCTGCAGCTTTCCATGCCTTTTGTGTTACAAAATAAAAAAACTGTGATAAAGAATGAGAGACATTTCCAGTGAAACTCTGTCTTTAAATAGCTGTTTCTTCAGTCAGAGCTGATATTTTCAGGGTATATTATTTCTCTATTCACAGTGTTGGTAAGAACAGGAAGAATTATCAAGTTACACAGCAGCCAAAGGGACAGATGTGTTTACGTGCCAAAGTTAATCGATTATGCTGAGTTCACGCCAATACAGGGTCACTGAATAGTTCTCTTATTGACAAAATGATAGCCTATGCTGAAGTTATTAACCTTTTTAGTCTCTTGCGTTACTGTTTGCTGTATAGTCTCTTCTGGGCATACTGTGTATTGTTCTTGCTACAATGAAATAAAAATACATTAATTATAGGTTTAAAAAAATTAAATCTCCATCAAATCAATTCAGTTGAAACAGTTGAGCTACCTTTACTGAAAGATTTGACTGAATGCAGTCTGTGGGGATCAGGTTTCAGTTGTCTCAGATTTTGAAATGGGTTTTTTGTTAGGCTTTTTGGTCTTAAAAATGCCTTTTCAGTAGTACAAAAGCTCTGTGTGGAAACTTATGGTGCCTGCTTACATTCTGCCTTTTAGGTATTAGTTTAGTCAAGATTAAACCATTTACCCATTTTTCATTTGGGGAATATGAACTTGGTTTAGATTAATTTACCCACTTCTTTTTTTACCACTACACCACTGCTTTTAGGTAGCTCTACCAGTGTAGTATTTTTATTACTACTAAAATTTAAGAAGTGTCCAAATTTCTAACTCCCATATCAGACACCCTCCACCCCTTAGTCTGCCATTGATATCCCTTCCATTTTAAACATAATCAGTTTTCATCCTCAAAAATGCCCAGAATACTTCAGTAGTCTATAAAACTATCTTAAATTTTCAAAATTAATTGGTGATTTAATTTTCAGTTTTTATCTATGTAACTTAAGAATAAAGCTCAGTGGGAACTGAATTGTCCATTTTATGAAAAACTCCACAATTTTGAAATGATTTGTTTTCTCTTTTGAAATAGATGATTTTTTTTTCATTTTCAGCAAAATAAAATTCCGTTGTTTTTGATTCAGGCTGATAGAAATTTTTGCTTCTGTGAAATCAAAACAGATTTCAACTTCTTTATTTTATATATAATTTTTTTAAAATATTAAACAAAAAGTTGTTTCAAAACAAAAAAACAAAACGTTCAGTTCTGAAAAGGGTAAAATGGAACAAAGACTGTCTCGAAATCAAGCCCCTTAAAGGTGTCTTACCTCGGGTAGCCAAAAATAGAGGCACTCAAAATCGCTAGTCATGTTAAAAATGTAGACATGTACAGTATTTGGATGTATTCATTTGAAGACTTTATCTAGGTTGTACCTGATAGGCACAAGACTGTTCTGGGAGTGATGCAAAGCCATGCTGTGTCAAGGGAACTCCAGGAGAGACTGCGTTTCATGAGGCACATCTTTTCTGGGGCTGCACAAGAGACAGAGAGAGAGAGATGCACCATCCTTTACAATGAGTTGTTTAAACCAGGCCCTGCCTTGAGCAGTGTATATTCTAACGGCACAACTGGGGGCAAAAAATGCAATACCATGAAAATATGCTGGGCCTGGTCCTGATCTTGTTTACAGCCATTTTAGACAAGGCTAACTGATTTGCACTGGAATACTGGGAGCTCGAAGTCAGAAACGCAGAGCCAGAAACTCCCATTCAGGCCAGTGGGTGCTTTGGGGTGCACGAAAAATGCAGTGTGGGCGCACAGTGTGATATGGTAATAAAAGCCAGAACGCTGCATGCATGAGAAGAATTAGTATTTTTCTGGTTTTGTTGTCCAGTTTCAGATTAAAAGCAATGAACAACAAATGTAAGGTTGACTATGCTGAATCCTATTCCAGGAATGCCTGAAAATTGTTAAGCCCTCTCACACTCCTGAAAAGTATTTTTTTTTCAGCTTTTACATGGGCTTTTTTTCTTTTTTAGGAAAAAAAAACAACCACCACACTGTATATTTTTGCTCTTCATTCCAGTTTTCTATCCCATCTGCAATAAAGGTATGACACACAGATCTTTGACAGAAAATAAAGTGACAGATCTTTATTTTCTGGCCCTAGCCACCTGACTTGTGCAATAGCTGGCTGTGTTTCTGTATGGTGGTGTTTTGCGGCCAATGTTATTTTTTTACATTTGGGGTTAGCAGATACTGAACTCTGGCGTATCATGAAGAGAACCCTTTGAAATCCTGATCCATATCATGTGACTAGAGCCAAGACATAAAGATCAGATTTTTACCAGCACTCCTGTGTGTGACATCCATATTACATTGTGTTGTGATTGCCTCCACATTTCTTGCAAACAAATCTGCTCTCTCTGCCATTTGTTTACCCATGTACTGTTTTTATGCCTTGGTATGCATTTTTAATTAGGCACACTTCTGTTCTGTCATTGCTTGTTAACACTTTCATTTGGGAAGCAGAGTTTTCACTGACTAACTGCACGGTCTTCAGAACAGCACATTATGGCAGAAGTGGGGCCAAATCCGTGAAGGAGAGAGAGCATCAGCTCTGCTTATTCTTCCCCAGACACCAGACACCTTGTGACAACAGGGCTTTGTAGCATGGGTGAGCACATGGAGTTGCTGCTCCCCATGGCATAATCTCCTCAGTTCCAGGTGGATTTCTGTTTGGAAATTTGCTTTAGAGTTACTCTTGGTTAGTTTAGAAGAAACTGTTCATATATGGCCTTAAGGTGTGGTGGAGTATACAAACCCCACACTAGGGAATAAAGGGTTACAGAGCAGCTCTGGGCTCAGGAGGCTCAACTCAGCCACGTCTGCTGGGCATGCTTGGACTGGAGGGGGAGCTTAAAAGGACACAGCACAACTCAGTAAAGGCAGCCAGGGCAAGGGAGCAGAACTGCACTGGTGGTTCCTGCAAGGATACAGCAGGAGTCCCACACTACCTGGAGCAGACAGAGCGTCAGGCCACCACCAGAGCAACAGCAGAGCGGCAGCCCATGAGTGAAGGGGAAGAACAGCCAGACCCGCATTGGGCTTCTGGAGAGGCAAGAGGTGTGGTGTGGTAGGAATTTACCCAGGGAGCTCAATGATACCATTGCCCAGGTGACACACCTGACTTGCGAGCCCAGGGCCCTGGATTGGAACCCAAAGGAGTGGAAGGGCCTGAGTTCCCCTAGTGCCCTCCCACAGACTGGAACCACTAGGTACTACTGCCAAACCACAGACTGGAGCCACAACAGGGATAGTGAACTAGAGCACTGACCATGAGGGGCCACTCTTCCATCACAACTGATGGAGAACACAGGCAATGGCCCTGTCCTGCTAGAAGGACAAGAGACCAACAATTACACAAATAAACCCACTCCAGGGGAAGACATGTATGCAGAGAAGCTGGTCAAGTGGATGATCAAGAGTTAACAACAAGGGGTGTCCCAGCAGCCACAACAACAGGGCCAGCTGCTGCAATAGATGGCTGCTCAGCGGCAGCAACAACCATCGCAACAACAGCAATAGCATCTACAGCCTTTGAGGTATAGAATATCCCTTATAAGGTCTATTCCATTGCCTGGATTCCCCCCACACTCAGATTCACAGCCCTGTCCTTGCAATTTCCATTGCAGCCTGTAAATAAATAAACTGAACCGCAAACTAAGCCTGCAATACTAGAACAATTGGATATGAATTAGCAATTTCTCACCTTGGCTGAGAATACAAGAAGTCTACCAGGTTTCCATACATAGGCTAGAAATCTCTTTAGCTTGAGACCAGCACTTCCCCACAGTTCAATCTTTGTTTCTCAGATGTCTCCAGGACTATCCTTTTGTGGGGAGTGAGGCCCCTCGATGACGTCACACCCCACCTTATATAGCTTTACCATGTGGTGGGAACCCTTTGTTCCCAAAACAGTTCCTAGCTCAGTTTGTGGAAAAATACAGGTACTCAAAATGGAGTTCAGTGTCATGTGGTCTGGTCACATGTCCTTGCATGCCCTGCTGAGTCATAGCAGCCATTACTCATAGGTTGTCTGGAGTGTTCTCAGGAAGGCTTACTGGGTGGGGAACAAGCTTCTCCTAAGGCCTATTGTTTCCCCTGATGGCCCATTACCTTGAATAGGCCCTTCCCAATCAGCTATCTAGACTGGAAGCATTTTGCCTAATAGGTGACACCCAGGTGTAACTGTGACAGGATCCCCAGGGTGCAGCCTGGGACTGTGGGACCACTGTGCCCCCAAACTCTCTCCAGCTTGGGCTGTCTCTCACAATGCCTTACTAGTGACAGAAGGAAACCCCTCCAGGAGCTGTGATCACTCAGCACAACTGCATGTGGAGCCCCACACCCATCTGTTTTGCATGAATGCTCCCAGAGCCACTCATGAATCACACAGAGAAAGGCACCAGAACTAGATCTTCCCAGCACCCAGCACTGTACCTCAGGAATATATCATCTTGTATTGCTCAAGATGGTCAGTGCAGATTTATTAATTTCTTCACCATTTTATCAATGGAAAGTGGTTATACACCAGCCTTTGCAAAACCTGAGCAGATTTGCCACAGACTTCATACAAACTCACTGGTAAAGATAAACCATAAAACAGATTTACTGACTACAAAAGATAGATTTTAAGCAATATCAAGTGATAGGCAAAAAGTCAGAGTTAGTTACCAAAAGAAATAAAATATAACCACGCAGTCTACACTCTCAACCCTATTAGACTGGGCAACATCTAGATTAAGAAGTTTTTCTCACCCTACTGGATATTGCAGTTCATAGTACACAGATTTCACCCTTGAAATCTGGGCCAGTCCCCTCAGTTGGAGTCTTCAGAGCATCCTTGTTGTTTTCCCAGCATGTGACCACTCTGTCTGTTTTATAACCTCAGTCCCATGTGCTTGGGGAGCACAAGTCCAGGCATGTCTGGGGGGCATTGCTGAGTCTCTCCAAGCAAGGTTGAGCATTCCCCTGGTGTGGCCTCATACAGGTGAGTCATCTAATTGTAGCTCTCTTGCTATTGATGAGTTTTTTAACACCCTTCCCGGGTGTTGGTTACTTTCCTTGTTGTTGCCTCTGGGGAGATAACATCTGTTCTGATTCCCCAATTTACAGCATGCTTCAGTGACAACCATAAACACAACTTTCATAGCTTCATATACATTAATGATATACATATATGGATAGAAACATGACTTTTAGCAGATCATAACCTTTTCCCTGATACCTTACAAGGCATGCTTTATATGCAAGATCACAATTATATAAAAATGAGGAATATAGGGGTTACAGGATGCTCCCCCAAGGTATAGAATGTCACAGTAACCACATTTCAATACAGATACATAGTCAATATTTATAACTTCAGATACAAAAATGATACATGCACACAGATAGGATAATCATACTCAGCAAATCATAACTTTTCCACTGACACCTGACAAGACATAGCTTGTATAAAATGCATTATAATTATGCCATAATCATATCATCATAATATTGCTATGACAAATATGGGGGTTAGTGTCAGAGAATCATCACATATTAGAGATAGTGGATTATGTAACTCAGTACCCTGCAACTATTCTCCTGATCACAAGAAATGCACCCACCCTCATGACTGAACTCATGAAGGTCTTTGTCAGGGTCGGGAGACCAAGAGAAATACTGGTGGACCAAGGGTTCAATTTTTCATCTAGACTGATGCAGGAGTTGTGTGAATTGTTAAAGATTAAATCCCTCAAGGCATCTGTCTGTCTACAATCCTCAGACAGGCAGACTAGTGGAGCAGTTCAACAGAATCCTAAAGGCGATACTGAGGAAATTTGTGTCCTTACATCCCAACTCTGGAACCAACTGCTATCAGGTTTACTGTTCACCAGATCTTTGCCATTTGAATTGCTGTATCAGAGGCAGCTGCAGGGGATATTTGGAACTCCTTCAGAAAGTCCGGGAAGAACAGAAACTCGGGGCTACAGGCTCAGTGCAACATGTGCTTCAGCTGTGGGAAAGATTAAAAAACACTAGGAGGGTTTGCATAGGAAAACTTCACGAAGGCCCAGCAATGCCATGAATGCATCTACTACAGAGGAACCCAGTTATGCAAGTCTGAACCCAGCAATAAGGTACTGTTGTTACTCCCAAGCTCTGAATCAAAACTGTTGGCCAGATGGCAAGGACCATTTGAGGTGATAAGGAGAATGGAGCTGGTCAACAATGAGATCCATCAACCACAAAAACAAAAGGAGATACAGATATATTATGTCAACCTCATAAAGGCCTGGAAATATCAGGAGGGCTTACTTATAACACCATATCCACCTGAGCCAGAGCTAAGGCCCCAAGATCTCTAGATCCAGACCCAGGACAAATGGGGGGAAACTATGACCTGACATTCCCCTGACAATGGTCCTGACAATGGTCCTGACATTCCCCTCAGTGTTCTCATTCCATCCAGGACAGACACATTTGACCTACCACCACATTGCAACAGAACCAGGGCAGAAAGTCTGGTAGAGCCACTGACCCCTGCCAAGAAAGATGTGGGCAATGGTTCACCAAGAACTGCAGGGTATTCTAGCCCTAAGAGTCATTGAGAAGTCCCACAGTGGGAGCAGGAGCTCTATCATGCTGGTGCCTAAATCAGATGACTTGACTCAATTTTATATAGCTTCTCAGAAAGTCAACACACTATCCAAATTAGCCACATATCCAATGAACCAGGTGGACAAACTGCTGGAGACACTGAGGACTGCTGAATATGTCTCCAACCCTGGACCTGAAAAAAGGGTACTGGCAGATCCTACTGACAGAGGAGTCACGAAAAAAGATAGCCGTCCCTATCCCTTTCCCTCCTCCCCCGACCCCTTTGGCCTGTACCAATTTGTGACAATGCCGTTCAGCGTCCATGGGTCAACTGCCCCTTTCAGCAGCTAATGACGACCATCTGACCAGTACTCACCTCCTCAGCCATCTATATTGATGACATAGTCATCTGTAGTGGTAGCTGGGAGGCCCATGGGAAGCATGTCACCACAGTCATACAGGCCCTTGGCGAGGCGAGACTTACAGTGAACCCAGCAAAGTGTTGACTAGGAAAGAAGGAGGCAATGTATCTCAGGTTCACCATGGGGAAGGGATAGAATACCCACTGCCCAATACTGTCAGTCAAGAGGCAGATACAATGCTACCTGTCTTTCCTATGTTAGTAGCCTCCCTTACCAATTGGCTGAAGAAAGCTAGCCTCAGAAAGATTAGATGGATGGAGGCTTGCAAGAGCACTTTCAAAGTCATAAAGGACTATCTTATCCAGGAACCAGGCCTCTTCCATCCAGACTTCTCAAAACAGTTCATCCTACAAACAGATGTGTCAGATGTGAGCCTCAGAGAGTTATCCCAGAAAACTGATGGCGAGGAACATCCCACCCTCTGCATGAGTAGACAACTGTTCCCTCAGGAGAAAAACTATTCATGAAAAAGGAAGACCTGGTCACGAAGTGGGTTGTAGTTACTCTGTGTTACAATCTGTTGAGGAGTCTGTTCCTATTCATCACAGACCATGCCCCTCTCTGTTGGCTGAACTCTATGAAGCCACCAATGTCCAGATCATGAGATGGTACCTTTCCATAAAACCCTACGAATTCAAGGTACTCCATCCCAAGCTAATGCGGTCTTGGGATGCATCAGGCAAGGTATTTCCAGTAGAGATAAGGAAGTGTTAGTACCATTATACAAGACATTGGTGAGACCTCATCTGGAATACTGTATGGAGTTCTGGTCTCCCATGTTTAAGAAGGATGAATTCAAACTGGAACAGGTACAGAGAAGGCTACTAGGATGATCTAAGGACTGGAAAACCTCTCTTATGAAAGGAGACTCAAAGAGCTTGGCTTGTTTAGCCTAAGCAAAAGAAGGCTGGGGGAGAGATGATTGCTCTCTATATATATCTCAGAGGAATAAATACCAGGGAGAGAGAGGAATTATTTAATCTCAGTACCAGTGTGGACACAAGAACAAATGGATATAAACAGGCCATCAGGAAGTTTAGACTTGAAATTAGATGAAGGTTTCTAACCATCAGAGGAGTGAAATTCTGGAACAGCCTTCCAAGGGGAGCAGTGGGGGAAAAAGACATATCAGGCTTCAAGACTAAGCTTGATAAGTTTATGGAGGGGATAGTATAATGGGATAGCCTAATTTTGGCAATTAATTGATCTTTGACTATTAGCGGTAAATATGCCCAATGGCCTGTGATGGGATGTTAGATGGGGTTGGATCTGAGTTACTAGAGAATTCTCTTTCCTGGGTGCTGGCTGATGAGTCATGCCCACATGCTCAGAGTTTAGCTGATCACCATATTTGGGGTTGGGAAGGAATTTTCCTCCAGGGCAGATTGGCAGAGGCCCTGGGGGTTTTTCGCCTTCGTCTGCAACATGGGGCATGGGTCACTTGCTGGAGCCTTGAAGACTTTAAACCATGATTTGAGGACTTCAATAGCTCAGACATAGGTTAAGGGTTTGATACAGGGTGAGTGAGATTCTGTGGCCTGCGTCATGCAGGAGGTCAGACTAGAACAGAGGTTGGCAACCTTTGGCATGTGGCTCACCAGGGTAAGCATCCTGGGGGGCCGGGCCAGTTTGTTTACCTGCCGCCTTCGCAGGTTCAGCCGATCGCAGCTCCCACTGTCCGTGGTTCACTGATCCAGGCCAATGGGGCTACAGGAAGCAGCGTGGGCTGAGGGATGTGCTGGCCACTGCTTCCTGCTGCTCCCATTGGCCCAGAGTGGTGAACCACACCCAGTGGGATCCGTGATCGGCCGAACCTGCAGACGCGACAGGTAAACAAACTGGTCCGGCCCTCCAAGGTGCTTACCCTGGCGAGCCACGTGCCAGAGGTTGCCGACCCCCGGACTAGCCGATCATAATGGTCCCTTCTGACCTTAAAGTCTATGATTCTATGAGTGTATGATCACCTGGGGAAGGCACACCAGAATGGAGATTTCTTTTCTCAGAGTGCAGAGGAATGGCAGATGAATAACAGTTTCCCACACCTGAGTCTCAAAGGGATGGTGTGCGATGGGATGTGCAAACCCCACACTGGAGAATAGAGGGTTACAGAGCAGCTCTGGGCTCAGGAGGCTCGGCCCAGCCACATCTGCTGGGCACGCTGGCAATGGAGGAGGAGCTTAAAATGTCACAGCACAACTCAGTCAAGGCAACCAGGGCGAGGAAGCAGATCAGCACTGATGGGCTTCTGCAAGGATGCAGCAGGAGTCCCACACCACTGGAGCAGACCCCAAGATGGAGCTGCAGGCCACTGTCAGAGAGACAGCAGAGCACCAGCCTGTGACTGAAGAGGAAGAACAGCCAAACCCCCATTGCGCCTCCTGAGAGTCAGGGGGAATGTGGTAGGAAGTGATTCAGGGAGCAGGCTGAGTGATACCTTTGCCCAGGTGACACATCTGACCTGCCCACCCAGGGCTCTGGGTTGGAACCTGGTGGAGTAGGAGAGTCTGGATTCCCCTAATCACTCACTTACAAACTTGAGGCACTGGGCACAATGGCCAAACCACATACTGGAACCACAAGGGGAATAGTGAGCTTGTGCTCTGACCACTAGGGCCACCCCTCCATCACAGGAGTGCTCTGGAGCAGATGCCACTAGGAACTACAGAGCAGCATGACTCTTATGGGAACCATGCTGCCAGGGTGAAGTGGCAGAGCCCAGGGAGATGTGTAGAGACCCTCCACCTCGGTGCAGCTACTCATGTCCCTTGTGGGCATTCTGATACCCTTCTGCTTCCAGGGTGTTGCTTCATATAGGTCTGTCGCATCTTATGTGCATTTAACATGAGCGGATTCAGCTTTATGCGGTTGGCAAAAACAAAAAAAAAAGAGAAAAATAACAATTTAAATACTATTCCTGTAGTGCGGGCAATTCTGCCTGCCATTACACTCAATGTAATTTTGACTATACACGGTTTTTGCTTTATGTGCTGACTGCGGAACGTAACCCCCAGCGTAAGATGAGACAGACCTGTACTCATTTAGTGGGTGGTGAGGGCCAAAATCTACACTTCTGAAGAGAAGATGAGGAGAAAATTCCACATAGGGAACTCAGAGTTGCCTATGTCTTTGGCAGGAAAATCTACATGGGCTCACGTGTCTCAGTATTAGTAAATATATTCAGAGCTTTTATTCTGTTTGTAAGCTGGTGCCCAAACATAACTAGAACCAATCATTATTTTAATTTTTAAAATGAGAGGAATAATATCTCATAACATAAATAGCCCTTGCAAAGCCCTTGCTAGTTTAGATCATCTTAGAAGAAAGCTAATACGCATTGAAAAGTTTATATACACTGTGTACTTATCAAAGCACACAGGGTCTTGGGCCTTTTCCCATGACAGATGTGGTTTTGTCTTTCCTTTTATTTACAAGTTGGTAACCTATAGTACTCTATATGAATCTGTAGGGTGGAGTGGCTGCTTAAATTGATCAGTGAGGACAAAATGCTAATTGGCAGGTGGAATTCAATAGTTCAGTGTATGGGGGAAATCACCATGCTGTATTGCAATAGGATACCATATTTATTTAAATAGAAACAGTGGTATTCGTTGGATGGCTGTCTTTTCCCCAGCTTCAGAAACACAGCATTAGTGAAATGTCAGTTTGTGTTAAGATCATCTGTGGCCTTTGCTATGTACATTCTTCCATGTTTCTGCACAAAGATAGTAAAGCACAGTGGAGGCTCAGCTCTGGAGATCGATCTCCCTTCATGTCTGATATTAACTTACATTGCCAGGGCCAGGATGAGTGTGAAAGAGGTGGGCAGAATTGGTGTTTATCCACTGACCCTTGAGGTGGAACTTTGGCAAATGGCTGAGCTGCTTTGAGTTGCTGAAATGACTGCAGTTTTGGTACCATTTTAGGGTTTGCGGTGATAAGAGCAGCTCTCTAAGGAGTTGAATGTCTGAGTGATCTAAAACCAGGGCAGTCAAGCTGAAGAGGATGTCTGCACTAACCTGTTTGCACTGAATAGTCTCCATAAATAATTTACAACTATGACTGCTAGCTATTATTACAAAAATACCAGATTGCATTTTGACACATGCATCCAGCTTGTAAGTCAATAGATACATTTCACCTAGTGTATGCAGACCACAGTTTAAGCCATCCATCCATGTGTGTTTTACAACAGTGTAACCCTACCATTGCAAAACAACACTGAGAAAGTCTTTCTAAATAAGTTTTAAAAAAGCAAAACAATGATCAATCCGTTAGAACATTTATGTTATTGATCCTTAATAGGCTTGTTTTTCCCTCTCTCTCTCTGAAGGAAAGACTCGACACCAATTTGCAGGATAAACAAGGAGGTGAAAAATCTGCTTTTCTGAGTTCACCTGCCTCTTTTATTATCTAAGATTACACATGCGCAATTGCACAGCACAAATCAAGATTTCTTACAAAAATCTCCCATCACAAGCTCAACAGCATAGCAAACTGCAAAAACACCCCCAGCTGCAAACGCAGCAGTCTGGGAAAAAGCAAAGGGGGGAAGTTACAAAACACCGCCAGATGCAGACGGGGCCGTCCGTGTGAAAGTACAGGGGAGGATGGAGGAAGGCCAAGTTCCTGAGATAAGAAACCGGGCGTGCCCAGTTTGCAGACAAGAACAAAATGCCTCAATAATAAGGTATCCAGGCCTGTGGGCCCGGGGTCATTCCTACATCTCTCCACCTTTCAGTTTTATTTAAGGGTCTTATTCTAGTGAAGCCAAGTGTTATATACAGTTATTTGGAGACACCAAGGATCTACTGCAATATTTCAAAGTTTCTTTCTTTCATTCTTAAGAAGATGTGTCTGGCATTTTCTTCATTGTGCTTTCCTTTTAAACTTGCTTGAGTCACCAAGAAAGTATTTCATTATAGCTTGATTTAGTCTGAAAGAGTGTCAGAGGGTTTTCCCTCAAACTTGGGAGTTAGCACAGGAAGACAAAAAGTGAAAGGCATAATTTTCTGTAAAACACAAGTCAAAAGATTGTTAATTTTCATTGTGTTAATACATCTCAGCAAAGTGTGAACAAGAAGAATCTTATCTGTAATTCATAACAAACTAATAAACTAGACTAGATGCAATGTGGACTATGGTTGCAAAATTAATTGACTTCTCCATACTTATTATTATTTTTAAGAGAAAGCAAGTGTGTTGTATTATACCACCTTTCTTATCAATCAATAGCAAAGTGGTAGGGTATTCTTTTGATTTGATTTTCATATGCAACCAGGGATCATATGTATATTTAATGAATGTTCCCATTATGAGAATATATGCTCATGAACTCATAGACTTTAAGTTGAGACAGTACCATAGTGATCACTTAGTATTCTAGTCCAGGGATCGGCAATGTTTGGCACATGGCCTACCAGGGTAAGCACCCTGGCGGGCTGGGCCGGTTTGTTTACCTGCCGCATTTGCAGGTTCAGCCGATCACGGCTCCCACTGGCCACGGTTCACCGTCCCAGATCAATGGGGACCGCGGGAAGCAGCGCAGGACAAGGGATGTGCTGACTGCAGCTTCCTGCAGCTCCCGTTGGCCCGGAGCGGCGAACCACATCCTGTGGGAGCCGTGATTGGCCGAACCTGCGGATGCTGCAGGTAAACAAACCAGCCTAGCCCGCCAGGGTGCTTACCCTGGCAGACCACATGCCAAATGTTGCCAATCCCTGTTCTAGTCTGACCTCGTGCAAATTGCAGGCCACAGAACCTCACCCACCCACTCCTGTAATAGACCCTAACCTCTGGCTGAGTTATTGAAGTCCTCAAATCATGGTTTAAAGGCTTCAAGTTACAGAGAATTCACCATTCATATCAGTTTAAGCCTGCAACTGACCTGTGCCCCATGCTGAAGAGGAAGGCAAAAAAAGACCAAACCCCAGGGTCTCTGCCAATCTAACACGGGGGAAAATTCCTTCTCAACCCCAAATATAGCAATCTGAGCGCATGGGAAAGACCCACCAAGCAGATACCTGGAAAAGAATTATCTGTAGTAACTCAAAGCCCTTCCCATTGAGTGCCCTGTCTCTAGCCATTGGGGATTTTTGCTACTGGTAGTCACTGATGGTCTCCATGCCATGGTAGGCAGTCATATCATACCATCCCCTCCACAAATTTATCAAGCTTAGTCTTGAATCCAGTTAGATTTCTTGCCCCCACTGCTATGTATAGGAGAAAAAGAGAAAACAACAGCTTAAATATTCACTTTAGCTGTAATGATGTTCCAATAACAAATGTCTTTAGGATCTTTCTTCCCTGAAAGGAAAAGCAAGAACTGAAGAACTTCCTGAGATATGATGAACTATTCAGATATCAGAATATTAATGTATTATAATCTGGTTGGGGATAGTGATTACCAAAACCTCATTCTGACTGGCTGGCCATTTCTGATGTCACACCCACGGTTCTACTTCCAATGCCTAAGATGTTGTCAATGAAAACCTGTTTATTTTTTTGATTAGATTCCTACACTCGTTATGTCAAATGGTATGGAGGAGAAAAATAATAGAGGGAACCTTGGAGGAGAGGGAGAGACGAGGGGAAGAAGAAGCTTGTGGAAAAGGGGAAGGCTGGAAGACAAAATGTCACTCTTTTAACTTGTGAACCATGTAGATTACATTGTAGTAATCTAGTCTTGAGGTGACAAAGGCATGGATGATGGTAGCAAGGTCTGCATTGTAAACAAATGGTTGCAATCCCTTGTCCTAGTATATGGTAAAAAGTATTCCTGGACATTGCTTTTACATAACTGTCTAACAGCTACCCTCAATTTGCAAAGATGAGTCACAAATGCCATGCGAACAGGCTAAATTAAAATAAGAGAAATCCTCCCTGTTGCACCTTCCAGCTGCTTTCTTCAACCTACCAGAATCACCTCAGTCTTATCTGGATTGAGTTTCAGCCAGCTGGCTCTCAGCTGTGCCCCAATCTGTCTCATCCATGGGGCTAGGCATTCAACAGCACTGGCTGGGTCAGGTGCAACAGAGACATAGAGTTGAATTCTCATTTACACTAAGACCCCTTTTTACTGCCAAAGTGGTGTGAAGAGTGGATCCTTTATGTAAATGAGAATTGGGCCCCATTGAGCCGAGTGTCATCAGCATATTGAAAACACTGCAGCGAGTACTTCCACACAGTCCCTCCTGACAGCCCCACATATGCACTAGACAAGCATTTACAGCCTCACCTTTACACATCAACTCTGCTTTTGGTGCAATGAATCAAAGTGAACATTACGGGGTCTTAAATGAGTGTAACTCACCCCAAAAAGGCTAGTACAGAGGCATGTAGCAAGAAAAGCAACTTCTGGACAGGTGTAATAATATGTAGGTTTCATTAGCTACTGCCATTTAGCTTATAACTAGTTACACTTTCTTCCTACTCCTTGGTACGTATGTTACAGTACACCAGTTTAGACTCTCTTGTCACTCATATAAATATTGGTAAATTGGTGTATGTAGGTCTAAAGGAGTCAAAGTTAATGTAAGAGAGAAAGAGAGAAAAATTTTAAACTACCTTACATATCTCTTCTGAATTTGGATCATAGATTAAAATGTAGTTTGCTGATCTTTACGCTAGGCTGTCAGGAAATATTCTATAACGTCATTGCAAGTAAGAATGTTATAATAGACAGAAAACTCAAATACCCAGAGCAAGGTATCTTTAATTTCTGTGTCTTGTTAAACTGTACCATTTCCAAATACTCACAAGCTGGTCTGAGAGTAAAGAATATTTGAACTCCGATTCTGCATGTGTCCTGATAGTGTCATTTGTGGGTGTGTGGCGGTTGGGATTTTATAGAAGAAATGTTCCAGGAAAAGACACTTATGTTTGTTCATAGTATGTTTCTGTGAAGGCAGTTTTCCAGGGGTGACTCTTCAGCCTCTGGATCTCTAGCTGTAATAGTACCACATGGCTCTAATTAAAACAGTGCAGCGCTATGAAGTACTAACTCTCTAGTACTAGTCTCTCATTTGCTTTCTGCATCTCAGTCTTTTTATTCAGTTCCAGGTGTCAGCCTATGTGGGCTGGAAGGAGTACGATATTCTAGCATAAGCAAGAAAAAAGATCAAATTCCTTGATTCTCTGTGGGTGGCATAACAGGGCTCTGTAGCTGGCAAAGATCCAAACATAATTGCTATAAGAATTGGATCAGTGAGGAGGCCATGGTCATCCATAGGCATCTGTGATGGATAACTACTGGTGCAACACATTCAGTCATCAATCTTTAGAGGAAAACGTCTGTGATAGCTGGATAAAGCATGGCTTGTGTCAGCAAAAATGACCACAGAGTAAGGATATAGAGAATGATCCTTTGTGTAATCCACTTTCTACGGGCTTATTCAGACTGAGGGCAATTGCCAACATATTTTAACCTTAGTCCAGTTTTAATCTCAGTCCTAAATATTAATTTTAAAGGGAATAAAATTATTAATGAATAACTTGGACTTAATATACCTGTTAGATATAGGAAGCAACACAAGTTTAGTATAGCGCATATGTGACTTGATGACAAAACTTTTATTAGATTCAGTGGAAATAGCCCAAATTTTAACAGCATGATTCTCCTGTTAAGCCAATAGTGTATCTCACAAAGGGGATCTTATTTATTTTCCATGTAAAACCTTCATTATAACTTGAATATTTAAGAATAACAACATTGAAACAGACGGGAAACTAATTTAGTTTTCTTCTCTATGAAATTAAGGGTTTTTTAACACCTTCCACCCCATACATACATGCATTCTCACCCATTAAGAATATGACCTAATACTATACAACTGACACATGCTTCCCTCTGCAGTTTATTTTAGACAAATGGGACCTTCTCAGGCAATGTCAAACAAATGCTAGGGCTTCAACAATGGGGACCAGTGGTGGAGAGTGTAGGGAATGAGTCTGTGTCTTACAGTATGTGTTTGGGAGAAAATTACAATGCACTGCCCTGAATTTAAGGATTGCCTTCCATCCACATCCCAAATTCCCACTGAAGTCATGTGTAGTTTTGGGTGCAAAAGGAATATAGGAATGTGCTCTTTGGTTTTTCAGAATGCCATTCAGTCAATTCTCTTCTGCTAAGAAACATGCACATAACACATAAATTGATGACTGGAGTTCTCAGCCTTTACTTTATTACACCATTATTATTACTATTATTCCTCAATGAACTGAAGAAATCTCCTCGGGGAATTCTGGCAGGACTTTCAAGAAGTAGCATCAGATGAAGTTAATTCTCACAGCTTATCACTGTCAGGGGATACTAAGAATGTGATAAATATTGAGGTCATTTAGAAAAGCTTTTATTCCTGGCAGAGTCAGAGCAGCTTTTACCCTGCCACAGAAAGTGGGTTGGTAGGTAGTGATATAGTCTTATTACAATATAATTGCATTTTTGACATTGTGTACTGTCTTTGTAACTGGGCATATACAAAAGTTTGATCAAATATGGGAATCATTATAATTTATATATATACAAGCCTGATCCTGCGAGACCTCTGTTTGCAGAACTCCCATTGAAAACAATAATATAGACTCTGAAAATTGTATATGGAGCAGACTTAATTTTTTTAGGAAAAAAATGATTCTTCTACAGTTGTGAAATAAGAGTGCACCAGTTGAATTAGTCATCACTTTTCAACACAAGGAAAAATAGTTTTCACAATAAACTAAACCTTTGTAACAGGACATGGCCACATACATAAACAGGCACCACATCGCTGTCATTTCATGGCTAAACCACGCACATGGAATAGAACGCTCCAGACCCTAGGAATTGCAATTCTGGATCAAACTGAGGTTCACCTAGTCAAATTTATAGCCCTCTGCTCCAAAAATAGGCTTTTACTCTTGTACTAAAGAAAATTTCCATTAACAGTTAGTGTTAAGACTTATATCCTATTTGTAGTGTGGCCATCAGAGGGCAATGTCATTGCATTCATTTGAGCTGATATGCTTTCATAGAGTAGTATACAATAGTATGCATGCATTTAAGTCAGTATATTACAACTTGAGTTTCAGTGTTTTTAAAAATATTTACCAATTATCAGGTGGTCAATAGTGTCACCAACTGAAGAATAGTAGAAAACTATTTTTGGTCACATGTCCCTGCCTCAGCCAACTGGATGAAGTTTGACTATTGAAGTTATTATTATTTATTAGAGTAGGTGGGTCTGGAGAGAGAGGGTGGAGCCAAAGATAGCCTGATTCACAGGAAAGATAGTGGTGTGGTCGACAGTGATGGAGGAGAAAGAGAGAGAGGAGAGGGCTTGCAAAGGAAGATAGCAGGGTTCATTTTTGCTGTCTTGAAGTTAATTGATGGCAAGATATCCAGGGGGAGATACAGAGAGAAAAGATGACATTTCTGATTTGAGGGAGGGTGACAAGCCAAGAATGGTTAATTGATCAGTTGTCAACATAGAGATGGTAGCTGAAGCTATGTGAGCAGATGAGGTCACCTAGAGAAAGGGTGTAGAGGAAAAAGAGAAGCAGGCTAGAGAAAATGCCCTATGGAATACCCACAGGAAGTGGGGTGGGGAGGAATGACCAGAGAGTTAAGAGGATTGCCAAGAGAGGATGCAGTAATGAAGGCCAAAGGAGTACACGATGTCAAGAAAGGCATGATTAACACAGTCATAGACATCAAGAGATCAAAGAGGATGACAATAGAGTAGAGGCCCTGCAAGTCAGCCAAGAAGCCAGTGGAGACCTTGGTGAAAGCAGCTTTTCTAGAGGGCAGAAATCAGATTTGAGGGACTCAGGGATGGAGTGGAGGAGAGGAGCGTGAGACAACACATTGTAGATAGCACATTCAAATATTTAGAGATGAATGGGAAGAGAGGGATATGAGTGTAATTGGTGAGAGACATGGGAGTCAAAGGTACTTTTTTTAAAGATGGAGAGACCATAGAGTGCTGGTTTTGTGAGGGGGAACCCAATGAAAATAAGAGGTTAAAGAGAAAGAGGAGGGGAGGGAGAAAGAGAGCAAATGAGGTCATGAGGCACCAAGGGCATCTTTGGGATAGATGCAGTGGTTAGCTGAGGAAAGCATGCAAGAAACCTCCATGTCAGTGCTGGGGAGAAAAAAGAGAGTAACAGAGGGGAGGAAGGGAAACAAGGTGAGACAAGGAGATAATATACCTCTATCCTGATATAACGTGACCCAATATAACATGAATTCAGATATAATGCGGTAAAGCAGCGCTCTGTAGGGGTGGAGCTGCACGCTCCAGCGGATCAAAGCAAGTTCGATATAACGCAGTTTCATCTACAAGGCAGTAAGATTTTTTGGCTCCCGATGACAGCATTATATCGAGGTAGAGGTATATTGGAGCTCCTTGATCTTCTCTTTAAAAGTTGACAATATCCTGAACAGAGAGAGAAGTAATGGAATGTTTTAGAAGTCAGAGATGGATTTATTGGAAAATCTGGGTGGTTAGGTTCAATGAAGATGGAGAAGTAGGTACTGGTTGGTCAGAAAGATGGCAAAACTGCAGGCAAAAAGAACAAATCGGTTGTGGAAAACAGTCTGTCTGGTCTTATGATTTTCCCCAGAGGCACCCAGCAGCATGGGAGCAGGAGCAGAGGAAGTGAAAACTAGTGTAAATGTATATTATATGGCATCTCCCTTATGAAAATATCCTATAAATAGAAAAATGAAAAAAAAAGTATTGGTCCCTTGTACCACACCATATAATTTAATAGAAAACTATATCCCCATGGTAGAATTTTGCTGGATGGTTAAAATAACCTATAAAAAGCTTAGCATTTTCTATTATTGTGCTTTCTATAGATCCCTATTAAATTTCTATACAGCCTTGTTGGTGTAATCCATATTAAATTCCAAAGGAATTTTCCATAATGGATAGTACAAGTGGGTGCAGTAAAGAGGTGAATACAAGGCTTACAGTTTCCCCTATAGTTTAGACATCTTATTTCTCTTATGTCAATTATTTTTTTGTTTCATGTTTCTTTGTATGGTTAACTATATGATCCATTATCTGTGTTCATGAAATGTTATTCAGCAAATTCATGCAGCTGGACATCAGCTGAAACTAAAATACATGCCATTACTTACTTTATTCAGAAGTGGGTTTAAAGTCTAGGAGTCAGAGGTACAATAAAATAAAGGACAGACAGATATATTCTATTTAGTACAGAGATCAACAACATGTATTTTTGTCAGAATAACATTTTTTTCTCTAAATAGTGCAATCTAAGACAGCATCCCTGATATATAATAAGATGTAAGTGGAGTTTATTCTATTGACTTTTTAAAACAATTCTTAATATTGCTTATAAATTTCTCCCAGAAAGTACTCATTTTAATGATCAGTCAGCATTTTATTATATTATAATCCTTAATTGATTGACGTTTAATCACAGTCTTTGTATTTTACTATCCCTTGTCTCATAAAAGGCAATTTTCTCTTTACTGTAGTTTAACAGCTGATGAAAAAGATTTAAGGAAACCTATAAACTTAAGATTGGTTAATGGTCCCTTATAAAAGAATATTACACTTCTAGGATCCATTGCACAGATGTGATACTCAATTGTAGAAATGTGCATGGGGTTTATTAAATTACAGCACAAATCTTCGGTCTTCTGAATTATTGTTCATGTTGGTATTGTTAGGCAAATGGGGAGACACGTTATTGCTTCCAGTTGTTCACATTACTGTGGTGTAGTACAGGCAGAGACAGCTGGCACATTGCTCTAGGCAAATGTAGAACTAGAGCAGCTGCAGAGTTCTGGGCCCCAAGTGAAGGTCCAGCACCGCTGAGTCAGTACTGGGTGGCTCATCGAAAGATGTCCAGAAATTAAAAGAAAGCTAATGCTTCTCCTCAAAGCTAATGTGCGATAGTTTGTGCAACTAATTAACATGCTCATTTTTGTTTTACACAAAGATGCGTGAGAAAACAAGAACAACAGCTATTGGTCATAACAGTATGATAGAGGAGGAATTGCATATTTCGTTGGCATGCCATATGGAGGCATAGAAAGAGATGAAAAAGTTCTCAATTCAACATTGCCAAACAGCATTATACATTAAGTATTTGGAGGGATTAGTGACCGCCCTCTGCTGTCTCTCTGCTTATCACTGAATGCTAGATTTTTCCTAAATTAGTATGTATGTCTGGGAATACAATTGGATCAGAGAAAAATGTAGTCTTAGAATCCCAGATTCATAAGACTATTCATATGTTCATATATTTTGAGTAGAAGGGACCAGTATGATTATGTAGTCTGATCTCCTGCATAAGACAGGCCATAAGATTTCACCCAATACTTCCTGCATCTAGACTAATAACTGTGGTTGAACATGTCTTCCAGAAACAACCTGCTGTTGGAGAATTTAGCACACTCCTTGGTAATCTGTTCCAATCATTAATTACACTCACTGTTCAAAACATGCATATTATTCCAGTTAGAATTTTGCTGACTTCAATTTCAGCCATTAGATTTTATTGTAAAAGACAAAAGCCCCCATAAATGGCTTTCATAGACTTTATTCTTTTTACAAGATTTGAACAGAGAAACGTTTTTGTTTCTACCTACCACTCAACCATCAACCCATTGGTTTCAGTGAGTCCAGAATTGCAGTGTGAGGATATATCCATACTTCAATGAAACACCTGTGGCCGGCCAATGTCAATTGACTAGGGCTCAGGTGGTGGGGCTATAACATTGCAGTGTAGATGTTCGGACTTGATCTGGAGCCTGGGCTCTAGGACCTTCCCTGCTCATGGGATCATTTTGAATTTATGAGTAATTCAGACACAGTGCTATATCCCATTATCTGAATAGCAGATATGATATCTAATGCTCTTTCTTGTCTCCTTCCATGCAGTTCAGCACCTCAGACAGCGTCTGTCTGAGACTGCCGCATGGGTGAGAGTGAGCTGGCTGAAACTCAGACAAGACAGAGGTGATATAGCAAGTTTGAAGGAATCAGCTGTAGGAATGGCAGTGGTAATATCAGTACCTTTGATTGAGGGAGCACATCCACCATTAGTTATTGAGGTTCACAATTTAGGGATGATTTCAGATCTGCAGCTGCTGTTTGATGGTCATAGTATAGCAGTAACCCAGTCAGGTTTTTTGGGTTTTTTTTTACCATCTGTGTCTGGTTAGGAGTTTATGGCCTTTCCTTTTCCTTGCCATTATTTTCCAGACAGTTGGTCGCCTCAAGATTAGACTATTGCAATGTGCTCTAGAAGGGGCTACATGTTAAAGTCCTTGGAGCTAGTGCAAAGTGCAGTGGCTGCATTATGAAGCATGGCATTTCACTGGGAGTGTATGATGCCAGTACTCTGGGATCTGCACTGGCTGCCAGATGATCTCTGGGTGGAGCTTACAGTGTTGGTTATGACCTATGAAATCCTATATGGCCTGGGACCAGCCTACCTGAGGGATCACTTCTCTCCCTGTGCCATACTGCCACCACTGCATTCAGCATGATGCCCAAGTTGGATCTCCCTAACTATGAAAGAAGGGAAATGCTGGCATGGTATTCTTTGTAAAAGTTCTGGGACTCTGCAACTTCTAAACCCCCCCCACCCCCATATCCAAGATCATTCAGATACGATTATTTTCTGGGAACACTACAAGAGACACCTGTTTGAGAGGAGGTTGGGAGCAGGCTGAGGGCATGCTTCCTACAGTGATGAAAGAGTGGGAAGGTAGGTTCCTGTTGAAATTATTGATTTAATGCCATTGGGATTTTGCTGCATTATTAATAACCTATTAGGGAGCTTAGGGTCTTCAATAGGCATCTTTTTAATTCTTTTACATTTAAATAAATAAAAATAATTCAAGTGTACGTACCCTCAGTGAAACATAGTGACTCATTATAAAGAATATAAGTTTGAAAAGCAAGTTCCTTATCCTCATTCAGATCCTTCCCCAACTTCTCATTTCTTTCCACAAGAAGTGAGTTAAAGATATAAAAATAAGATGATTATGTTGACTTCTTGGTTTCTGTAGGTGTCCTGTCTTAACTGTGTTTTAAATTCTAAACTCTTTGGAGGTAGGGATTGCCTAGTTTTGTATCCTTTGCAGCACCAACTTATATTGTACCAGCATTTAAAACAGCAGTTTTAATAATTATGTATTCTCAATAGTTTCTCCTTCCATTAACATTCATGCAAACATTTAGCTCTCTGCAAAGCAAATGAAAGTGGTGATGGAAATCTGCAGGTTTTATTCGCACAAATGTTGGCAACTAGTCATTAACACCCAGCTCTACTCCCTACCCTGTAACAAAACATTCAACTATCTGTGAACAAAGATAAAGAGCTGTAGCAGTTCAGTTTATATTTGGCATGCATACTATTCAGCAGGTGCATTCTAAATTGCATTAGACTTAACACCAGGAATCGGATCACTAATTGGACACCAATGTGAGGAATTTTTCTCATCTGGGACCTGAACTGCAACACTGATATCCCTTTAGGCAAGACATCACAACCTTTCTATCCCAAAGCAACAGCGCTCCCACTTGAGCTAAAGGAGAATCTCCATTAGCTAACAGTAGAGCACTTATTGGATTTCCTGTTTCTATGCTGCAAGCCACTAAAGGAGAAAATCATTACAATCCTTTAGTGATTATTAATCATTTTAATTGTTGGGTTCTTGATTTTGTTCTTTTCATTTATTTTTAATTGTATGTGAATTGGCTGGGATAAAATAAGATGGACCTCATCATTTCTCAAGAATCAAGCCAAACATAGATTAAAACTTTAGGGAGGTTGGAAAAATTTAGTTCACTTAATTTTTCTTTGTTTGCTAACACTTGCACTGTTCTTTGCTGCAATGAGGTGAGATTCTCCTTCATCAAGCTGTTAGAATGTCATGAACTGCACCTGACTTTCATTCTCAGGAGTTTTTTGAAGAAAGATTTTTCCATAGTGAATATCAGCAGTCATGAGTTCAGAGTTCTATTCCCAGACTGTCATTGTGTGACCATGGGCAAGTCATTAGGACAAAATTTCTCAGCACTTCCAAGTCAAGGAAAATTGTTGTTCAGCACTTTGAAAAATCAGACCCTTAGCAACCTTAATTTGAGTTGGTTTCTTCATCTGTCAAATATGAGTAGTAATAGTCCCCTATATCACAGGGATGTTGTGAGGCTTAATTTATTCATGTTTCTAAAACATATCATGATCTGCAGTTGGAGAATGCTACATAAATGAATATTGTTATTTTTATTAGGACTTGACCATATCACTAGTCTAATCATGATTAGAGCTAGTGTTTGGGTGGGCCGCTATGACAGTGTACGTACATCACACAAGGAGTGTGCCTGAGGTTCTGCCAGATTTTCATTTTCAAAGATAAAATGCCCTTTGAGGGCATTTCCATCCTTCTCAGTCTTTGTCTTCCTCTCTCTTTTAAAATTGCTCCATTCCTGTTGCTTTTTCCGAATGGTGAATGATATAAAAGATGAAACATTGTCGAAATAAAGCACTTAGACTTGGTCAAAACAAAGCATTTCAATAATTTTTCATCTAAAATTTTGACAAAATAGATACATTCCCATGATATGTTTCAATTTCACTGAATTAATATTTTCCAAAGCATAACCATTCCATGAGAAAATGTTCCACCAGCTCTACTAATCACATTGTTAAGTGTTGGCCAATGAAGAAAGGAGCCCCTCAAGCCAGAATAATAGAACCTGCCTTGGCTAAACACACTCACACAGAAAAAGACATCTTTTTTCCTGACTAGCTTCTACAACATGAGGAAATGTCAGTCCCACCTGCAACTTTCTGGTAGATGAAAATTGTCCCCAACTCCAGAGAAGAAACGTCAGAAGAGATTTGTTTCAGAATAAGTACAGAATGGTACTACTCACTTCAAAAAGAACAGACGTACTTGTGGCACCTTAGAGACTAACAAACTAACTCACTTCAAGTGACCGCAAAGACCTTCACAGAACTCTTCATGGCTCTGCGTGCCCAGCTATGCCTTCTTGCAACACATTCGTCATCAAACGCTGTTTCATAAACAGAACATACAGCCATTCTTTGAATACATCATTTCCCCCACTAATTATTGATGAGTTAAGGGTTATCAATTACTCAAGGAAATACAGTAAATCATGTTCCCTTTCTCAGCCTATCGTGTATTCTTTGTATGTACTGTAGTCATAATTACATTTTTGTGGCTAGCTTGCTGTGATTAGATCTTTTGTTATACGTGCATCACAATGAGTTGAACAAAGAGCTCCTAGCAATTCATCCTTGACCTAATGGCTCCAGAAACATGCCCAACTTCAGCAAGGCCTTTTATATAATAAAAACAAAAATAATAATTCTAAATTTTAGTATGTTTTGTCAGCAACTAGCACTGTTGCCAGTCTCCGAGAGACAGTGTAAACTATAGATGAGGGAGAAAGAGGGCACACACACACACACAGCCCCCTCTCAGCATTGAAACCTCAGATGTCCCAAAGAGCTCAATCAAATACAATCCTGTGCACATTTTAAAGATTTTGTTAAGATTTTTCTTTTCTCCCTCCTCCTCTGATGCCAGGATGTAAAAAGTATTTCCCAAAGAAAAACTGAATGTGCCCTCCATTCCCAGCCACACAAGGAGGAGCCCCCAACTAGTGACTTCCTTTTCCACATCTCTTCTTCTTTTTCAAAAGTGAGTACTTCGACATCAGAAGTGGGTGTCATTACCTGCTCTCTGAATGATTAAAACTAAGGAAAGTGGCAACAGGTAAGTAAAACATCGTACGTTCAACACTGTTTTAACAATTCTGGGACTGTCTGATATCTCCAAAATTGTCTGCTGCTAACAGGGCCTAATCCAGCAAAAGCACTTGAGCATGTGCTTAACTTTAAATCTGGGAATAGTCCCAGTGAAGTTAATGCAACTACTCACATGCATACCGTTAAGCATCAACTCATGTGCTTTGCTGGACTGGGGTTATACCTGCAGCGGCTGATGTGCTGAATTGAACAAACTGAACAATTTGCCCATCATGTTCTTTTTCCTCCTACAGTGAAGTAGAGAAGCATTTAATATAAAAAACAGACACATGCTATAGAGAAGCAAACACCGGAGAGAGGGTGAACTGAGCTTGATTAAAACCCCACTGTGCTTGTCCTTTTTGTGGTACACATGGAGAAGCAATCTTAAATCTGTAGAGAGAGGGATAGTTAATGTTAGTATGTGGGGGGAGAGGACGAAAATGATACAATTGAGATTGTACATGGCCCTGAATACCTAGTGGATATAGTGGAGATGCTCAGTAGTTTACATCTCTCAGCTTTCATGCTATATGCACAATGTAGATAACTGGGCTTAGCTTTTCAACAGTAACTGGTGATTTGGGATATCTCTGGTTTTTGTAGCCCAGAGGCCCTGATTTTCAGAAATTGGATGCTGAACACTTTTTGAAAATGGAGTTCCCTCTTATATCAAGTCAAATTGGTAATCCAAACATCATTAGGCACTTTTGAAAATCTATACTCTGACAACTGAAATTGAAGCAAGTATTTTCTGAATTTCTCAAACTTTGATTGCAACTGCTCATGTGATTTTTTTTAAATGCCCCCTGGTATTTTAAATGTTTGGTCAATTTGTATCTCTTATATTTTTCTCCCACTCCAAAAAATTGGTATTAGCAGCCAAGTTACTATTTTTCAGTACTTTGTCTTAGTCAAAGGCTTTCCTCCCAAAGCCAACTGTTAGAGATCAAACATGCCATTGTGAAAATCATGCAATTTTATGTAAATAACACTGTCTTTTTAAAAAGTTGTAATCACAAACCATTATAATTTAAACATTATTTTATTGAATTAGTCTGTAAATTAATGGAAAGGAGGTGAACAATGTATTCACACTGTACAAAAGGGATACAAAGTTTATGGCCTTTTCTCTCTAGTATTTTTTTCAAATCCACAGTGTCAGTCCAGTATCAGAGGGGTAGCTGTGTTAGTCTGGATCTGTAAAAGCAGCAAAGAATCCTGTGGCACCTTGTAGACTAACAGACGTTTTGGAGCATGAGCTTTCGTGGGTGAATGCCCACTTCGTCAGATGCATGTAGTGAAAATTTCCAGGGGCAGGTATATATGTGCTAGCAAGCTAGAGATAATGAGGTTAGTTCAATCAGGGAGGATGAGGCCCTGTTCTAGCAGTTGAGATGTGAAAACCAAGGGAGGAGAAACTGGTTTTGTAGTTGGCAAGCCATTCACAGTCTTTGTTTAATCCTGAGCTGATGGT
>NC_133769.1:289501041-289523501 GCF_003597395.2 Chelonoidis abingdonii | reverse complement strand
TATGGCACTGAAATTAAATATAGACTATAATTTGGCCTTTGAGAAGTGAAAGGGATGGCAGCCCTAATGGAAAAGCTAACAGCTTGGCTCTTCTGCAAGCCTCAAACTGCTGATTGAGATTTAGGGTAGAGAAGGCTGTGCCTCCCAAACAGCCTGGTCCTGCCCCCTATCCGACACTCACCCACTTTCTGCCCCCCTGACAGCCTGCCCCCCCTCAGAATCCCTGACCCATCCTGCTCCTTGTCCCCTCACCATTCCCCAGAGATTCCACCTCCAACCACCACCCTGGGACCCCATCCCTGCTCCCTGTCCCCTGACTGCCCCGACCCCTATCCACCTCCCTGCTGAGTCCTGACAGTCTCCCAGAATGCCTATGATCCAACCCCCCATTCCCTGCCCCCTCCCTGTGCCCTGACTGTCCCCGGGACTTCCTGCCCCTTAGCCAACCCCCCTGGCCCTGGCCCCTTACCCCCATCTCCCCCCTCGCCCGGAGCCTCAGCGCATCCAGGAGCATCCGTCCCTGAACAGCTGCAGCGTGGCTCTGGTGGGGCCCTTGAGCCCTGCCCCACTCAAAGCCGTGTGATAAGGGGGCAGGGGTGTGAGCTCCAGGCCGAGCGGAGGCAGCTGAGCTCAGCCTGGAGCTCGCAGCCCTGCCCCCTTACCACATGGCTCTGAGCGGGGAGCAGCTCAGGGGCCCCACCAGAGCCATGCTGCAGCTGTTGAGGGATGCTGCTGGATGCTCTGAGGCTTCAGGAGAGGGGCGGAGACGGGGTAGGGTGAGGCCGGGGAGGGATCTGCAGCCATTCTCATGGGGGCCCCTGCGGAGCCGGAGGCCTGGGGCAAATTGCCCCACTTGACCCCCCCGGGCAGCTCTGGCTTTACCCCAGTTTTGGTACGCAGGGGATGACATGGAAGAGAGCTCTCTCTAAGCATCATCCCAAATTTTGTTCACCACCAGTGGCAGACTTGGGAAGTGAAGCAACCTATTACTGCACACATCCATTCAGGGCAGATGGTCATAAAATTAAGGTACAGAATAAAAGCACTAGAGGGGAGGAGTTAGAGGGCTTTTATCTAGTTTATACAGATACTACCTTCTAAGCACGCATTTTGATCAGAAAACACCTGTGATATTATGATTAAGGGACAAGTGGAAATCAAGATCAAACCATTTTGCAAATAATGCTGTTGTTGACACATTGAGCTGAAAGGAACTTAATATCTCTGAATATTATGTCTATGACAACAAAATCTAGATGGATTCTCTAGGAAGAAAACTGATCTACCTGTGAGAGGAATGTTCTTTTTCTCAAGAGATCCAGTACTAGAGGCATTATTGATATGAGAGTTACCAAAAGTGAGGGAGGAAAATGTATGTGACTTAGGAAAAAGTCAATTTCAGATTTGGTTGTCAGACAAGGAAACACAGTTGCCCCACTTTTTGTGTAGCCACATGTAACCAACTGTGTTCACTCTCTCTCAAGTGGAGCAGGAGGAGTGAGTAGCTGATTGGAAGCACAAGGTGAACTTAGTAAAATGACAGGCAGCGGGGACAATTTTTCTATTGTTTTGCTGCAGTTCAAAGGCATGTACTTGGAAACTCTGAGGCAAGACAGCTTTCCATTTCAGCTTTATGTGCTGCTCAGTCAGTGCACACATGATTTTTAAATGCAGATCTCCATATAGTCCAAAGGGCGATAATGATGTGGGTTTTTGGTTGCCCCAGGCAGCCAGATAATAGGAACTTGCCTAGCATTATGAGCTATCCCAGAGGATCTGTGTTTTTGGTATCTCCGGATTTGACTGCTGCAATGCACTCTATGTTGGGCAACCCTGAAAACTGCTCAAAAACATCAGCTAATGTGGAATGTGGTGATTTGCTGGCTTAGTGGTGTTCTACAGAGGAGCATCTTGAATCATTATATGTTTAGTGTCTGAGCTACTTTGGACATCACCTGCCTCCATATCTTCTGACCCAGCAGTTACAAAAAGCTAGGTATGTTCTTGCTAAGGGTATGTCTACACTACCCATTGGATTGGGGGGCAGTGATCCATCCAGCAGGGGTTGATTTATCACGTCTAGTCTAGACACGATAAATCGACCCCCGAGCGCTCTCCCATCAACTCCTGTACTCCGGCGCCACACGAGGCACAGACAGAGTCGACAGGGGAGCGGCAGCACCCGACTCACCATGGTGAAGACACCACAGGTAAGTCGATCTAAGTATGTCGACTTCAGCTACGTTATTCACATAGCTGAAGTTAACGTAGAGCGATGCCCCCTAGTGTAGACGAAGACTAAGAGATCTATGCTCAGATTTGAACTTGGGGGAAATGGAGATGGAGGTGGGGGCTGAAATCCTGACCCCATTGAGGTCATTGGAGCCAGGATTTCACCCAGGGTGTTGTCAGGGAGGGAACTCTCACCTCTGGCATTCGCTTCCCCCATTGGCTCAGCAGAGCCTAGAATTTTGATCGTTGGGGCAATTTGTTTGGTTGAGGGTTTTTTTGCAAGGAGAAAGTCCCTTTCTCAGTTGATTTTTGTCAACTTTGTAATTTTAACGTTGTTAATTATGGTAGTTTCAGACAGAGAATTTAGTGAATACATATTTTATAAACACAACATAAAATTGTCATCCACTAAGGGAGGAGGTGATATACCTTTTCATAATAGATCTATTTATGTATGGGAACACTGGTCAATCCTATTGAATTGCTTAAACTAGCCGACCCTTCCTATCCACACAACTACTAACAAAGTTTCTGAAAAATAGCAAGCAAGACAGTGATTGCTTCCTTATGCCTCAAATGAGTGTGGATTGTCAACCTGATTTAGATTTCTGTGGCCCAATCCATCAGTTTATCCTCCCTAGTACCAGATATTAGACAATGCCAAATCCAACCTAAAAATCTTGAGTCCCACACACTATTGGTCTGACTCCTGTCAGTTTTGATCAGGTGATCCTTACCTTTGTCCATTCTAACAGATTAGTGATATCTACCATTTAATATAGGATTCTTGGGTTTTGTTCTGTGGTGAAAATAAAATGTTATATACAAATACTTCTACGCTAGACAAAATGTAGTCTAGTACATATCTTTGTAGTTAGTGCTCTTCTATTCCTGATATAAACTGTTGTGTTGTGTTGCACTGGGATGCTATGTTTCACACCAAGACTTAACTTTGCCAGTAGGAGAAGTGTTTTGTACATTTACTTGATGCTGTCAAAGTTTGTAAAGAATTTCAGGCTTCCTCTGTAAGAAAGAAACGATAGACATGTTCATAAAGTGGTAACATTTCTAAAGTGCCTAACGGCTAGTTCTAGAAAGGGACTTGGATGCCTAACTTCAATTTTAGGCATCTAAGTCCTACATTTAAGTGACAATGAGATCCTCAACCTCCCACTCAGCTGCCACCTAATCCTGGAAGTACTTAAGTTTCCACTGCTGGTACGGATGCGCCACTTCCAGCAACTCCCATTGGCCTGGAGCAGCGATCCATGGCCAGCGGGAGCAACGATCGGCCGGATCTGTGCACGGGGCAGGCAGGGCCGCCCAGAGGATTCAGGGGCTCTGGGGACTGGGGGCCCCTGCCACTGAATTGCTGCCGAAGACCCAGCACTTTGGCGGTGGATCCCAGGGCAGAAGGACCTACCACTGCCGAATTGCCACAGAAGACCCGGAGCAGAAGAAGCTCCGGGGGCCCGGCCCCGTGAGAGTTTTCTGGGGCCCCCAGAGCGAGTGAAGGACCCCACTCCAGGGGCCCCAAAAACTCTCATGGGGGCCCCTGCAGGGCCTGGGGCAAATTGCCCCCCCGAGCAGCCCTGGGGGCAGGTAAACACACTGACCCGGCCCGCCAGGGGATTTCCTTACAGAAGCAGAGACCCCTGTTTGAGAAACCCTGCTGTATATAATAGAAAGCACTTCAAGCCAGGGGTGCAGTACTAGTACCCTCAACACTCCTAGTTCCAGCACCTTCAGCTTTTCGTTCAACTTGCTGACTTCTCTGAATACCCTTCTGATGTCCTCAACTCTCTCCATACAATGCATAAGGAATCTGGGCACCTTACTTGGGCTGTGAATTCTAAGCCCCCCCACCCCCTAAGTGACTTAGGGGTCTGGTGGGGGGTGGACAGATTTTTTGAAGATATTTAGGCACCTAAAGATACAGATAGACACCTACTGGATACAGCTAATCAAAAGATTTTCAACAAAACTCTTCTCTCAAACCAGAAATGTTTCATGGACAGGTACTAGCTTCCATGAAAATTTCATGGGGAAGATTTCTCAGGTCCAGGATGGAAATTTTAATCAAAATGAGGGGGGCAATGGGGAGAGAGAGAGATCAAGATCAGAGCAGCCTAGTGCCTAAGGCATTCCCCCTATTGTCTCCCACATCCCAGGTGAGTTCTCTAACAAACAGATGATTGGCTATTTTGGTCTCTCTCTCGCTCTCATGAACATTTTTGGAAGCTCTCCTTTTCGGTACTGGAATAAAAACATATTTTAACACCTCAACATTTTTCATTAAACGAAGTTATTGTTTTCCAGCCAACCCTGCTAGTGGGATTTTCAAGAGCAACAAGGCACCTAAATCCCATTGAAATCAAAATAAAAATGAAAAGTTAGGCACCTAGACAGCGGGATCCTTAGAAACTTAAATATCTTACAAAATCTGGCCCTTTGATACCTAAGGAGGGGATTTTCAAAGCACAAATGGCAGTTAGGAGCCTAACTGAAAGTCAGTGGGACTTAGACCCCTACGAGTACATCTACCCAGAAAGAAAAAAAAACAACAATCTTTAGCTCACAGGACTTGTACTACATGGCTAAAAATAGCAGTGTAGATGATGTTTGGACTCAGGCATGAGCCCAGATTCTGAGTTACTCCCCTCCTCGACAGGTCTCAGAGCCCAGGCTCAAGCCGAAACCTGAATACCTACGCTGCTATTTTTAGCCCTGTAGCATGAGACCCACAAGCCTAAGCCAGTTGATCCATGCTCTGAGACTTGCTGCCCAAGAGTATTTTTTGCAGTGTAGACATACCGTCAGTGTCTAAGCCACATTTGAAAAAGGACTTAGGTTTCTAAGTCACTTAATTGCTCTTGTAAAGTTTATTCAAAGTTCTCTTATTATTATGGGCAGATTTCAGGGCTCACTTTTGCGTTCTTACAGTCTCATGCTCATAAATATTTGCTCTATGAAATCTGATAGACTCAGCATCCTATACGTGCAATGTAATGCTGTGGAATAACTTAGTGAGGTAATTTTTGAAGTCTTCAGGTCAACATCTCTGTTTATTCAAAGAATGTTTCTGGTTGCTTTTATCTGATTTTGGAGGATGAAGCAATCTTTGAAGTTGTCTTCTGGTTTCCTTCACTAATTTTGTACAGGATAATATTTACTATTCTTCCTATTTTTATTCTTGAGCTAACATCATGACTGGAAGCACAGATATTTTATTTCTTTCATATAGTGTCCCGGTAGCAGAGCTGCTTAAAAAGCCAGTTTAAAAAATTACAGTTTTTTTCCAAAGTGTTCACTGTTTTATCAACATGTCAAAAATAAAAAAATGAGAAATAAAAAGCAAACCAAGCAGGACTTTAGCTGGTCAAAAAAATTGAAAAGATGATGAAAATTGTGATTTTTTTAATTCAAATTTTTGATAAAAATTGTGTGGAAAACAATTAGAATTTTTTTACAATCTCCATTCATTAGATTTATTAAAGATTAGGGCTCTGTTTACCTAGTTTCCTCATGACTAGCAGTAAAGGGATGGGAAAGATGGGATTAAAAGCACCTTTAGTGATCAGTTTCTGTACCTCTCTGCCAGGTTGAATCCAGAAATAACCAAACAGATTTTGACAAAGCAGATATAATAATAAAAATGTCACCTAGCTGTCACAGTGCTTTTCATCTGTAGCTCTCAAAGTGCTTTAAAAAGGAGGTCAGTATTATTATCCTCATTTTACAGATGGGGAAACTGAGTCACAGAGTGGTGAAGTGACTCATATATACTATTATTTTGTGTCATAATTACATGTGTCACTTGTTGACAGTGACAGTTTCCTACCCTAACTCAAAGAGTTTACAGTCTAAGAGTTGGTTCTGTGCTGAGATCTGTTTGGGAGGACCCTTTGCAGCACCTGTCCAGCATGCCATAGATGAGAGTAACACAGTACAGGTCAGTGCCTAAGTAAAGGGATGACAATAAAGAAAGAGTATAGAAGGAAAGTGTTGACAACAAGGAAGGATTATAGAATCATAAGGGACCTCAGGAGGTCATCTAGTCCAACCCTCTGCTCAAAGTAGGACCAATTCCCAGACAGATTTTTACCCCAGTTCCCTAAATGGCCTGCTTAAGGATTGAATTAACAACCCTAGGTTTAGCAGGCCAATGCTCAAACCACTGAGCTATCCCACCCCCATCATGCTATGGTTATTACTATAAATACTTCTTTATTGCTCTTTAGTGGAATGGGTTGTTGTTTTTCAATCAATAAAAATGCTATAACCCAAGTGGCTTCTCTCCACCAAATATATTAAAAAACAAAGAGGAATAACCCAAACTCACACAAATCCTGCTGTGGTTTAGTTTTGTGAATCCATAGTTCCATTATCACTATCATTCCTATTTTTTTAAATGTGTGTCGGTCAATGTATAGGTCCCGGAGGACACAGGAATAACCCATCAACTGAGATTAGTGGAATCAGAGAAATCAAATTTCCGTGTGAAACAAGCAAGCTGTTTTCCACACAACATCAAAATGTTGATTTCACTTCTGTGCCATTGCTGGTGATTAAAGTTTACCGGTAGATGAACAGATCCATATTTATATAGGAAATGGCTGGTGACGTTGAGCATTCAGCTCAATTTATTTTTAAATAGCATCTTTCATACAAAGTATCTAAAGTGACAGTGAGAGATACAGAAGTGTTCTTCCATTCTAATTACAGTGAGGAGGGAAGAATGCAAGAAGCTAGCAAGGGGAACAGGTGGCTATCAGAGCAGAGAAGAAGGATAGAACAAATCCATGGAGAGCGTTGGAAATTAGTCCATCAATTCTAAAGTAGATTGGAAACAGGTGAGAGAATCCAATGAAGATGACAGGAGTGATAGTCTATTACATCTCACTTTAGGTAGGAGAGAAACCTGCCGTAACTATAATATATGTAAAATGTGTGGGATGTAATTCCATTAAGAGCTAATTAAATCCACCTCCAAAAGTATCTTTGTGAATGGTATATGTGCACTGGAATAAAGTGAGATCAGGTTTGTCCAAGACCTAGACTGAAGTCATAGAACCCAATCCTGCAAAATTCCCCTTGATTTCAGTGATGCAGGATCAGGTCCCTAATTAATATGAAATTGATGTGATCCAATCAGCAAATAAACAGCAGTCTGAGTAGTATGTTTTTACTGAGTACTTCAGTAAAAACATACAGATCAGTTAGTAGAGAGAATTATTTAAGGATTTGTAATGTAACCCAAAATATATAGTATTACAATTATGTACAACTGAAAAGAGAGTTTAATGCTGGTATGGAAAGGGAAACACTGATATAGATAGAATTTTAACTGACATAAACAGCAAGTATAATCAACCATACTCTGAGAACACAGATAACATCTCCAATTACAAATAAACCTGCTTTTTACACTCAGTAGTTTGGCTGACAGGCCTCAATCAATGTAGGGATTATGCCACCTTCTGGTTATCAAGTAGATGACAACACTTGTATTGTTTGAAGACAGATGTATCAACTGTTTATATAAAACCTATTTTGAAGGGAAAGAACAGATTTGCTGCTTGTGCAATGCGTTATTTTCCTTGGGGACATGTCACAAATATACTGTAGTGACTTCTTGAAAATGCAAATTTCATATTAGTGTCCATATAAAGAGGGAAACATATATTATGAGGCAGATTTGTCTACTGAAAATGCAGATGGGATGGAAAAGTTAGTTTACCTTCTCTTGCCCTATTGCTAATTTCCATGAACCTCTGAATGCTCAGTGGGGTTACATGCTTCTTATCAGAAAAATACAACTCAAGTTAATGTAGTTCATCTGTCTGGTACTTCCAAGTTGGCTAAAGCAGGTGGGACTGCATGATATGGTTCCATGTAACATCTCAACACAACAATCTAATCTATGGAAAAATGTTAAACATAGAAACCTGGTCAAATCCCAAATCTCTGGGCTTGATCCTTGAAGTCAGTAGCATTGGCATTGATTTAAATGAGAACTGGATCAGACCATCTGTTTCCTGGACCCTCCACCTTTCTCACACCATTAATCACTTGTCAAGTTTTCTCTTCCCTCTTTCTCCACTTTGTCATTCTGACATTCTGCCCCCTTCCCACTCCTACACTCACCCCTTTCTACTGCCCTTTTCCCCCTAAGTCCAACTTTCTCTCTTTCTTTTTCCTTCTGTGCCTCTCTGCTTCCTGTGCAGCTCTTCCTCTTCCAAAGTCCCTTTTCCTTGCCTCCTTTCTTGTACCATTGCTTCTCCTCAGTCCTCATGCTACATCAGAATTGCCACTGGGTGCTATTCAGGCTACCATGTCTTGACCTGCCTTCCTTACCTGTTTCTGGAACTAGTGTACTTAGCCCATTGCTCTTCTTGGCAGAGGAAATGTGTGAATGACATCAGTCTGAAGTCTTCCATCCAGTACAGAAAACAGTTCTAAATAAAACTCAAATATTGAAATTCTGTTTGAATAATTTTGACTGCATACTGTCTACATAAGTTCCCCAAAACACATCTCTACAGTTCTTATTTCCCATGTATTTATTGTTCTTCTTTCTTAGAACTTAATAATATAAGACAAACCAATGCTCTGACTTCCATAGTTCTGAAACGTAGCCATTATTTTCAATTATTTTTCACATTATAGTCTCTGATCATTTATTTTTTATGCTGAGTTATGCTAATTAGGTTAAAAGCCTCCAGTTGTAAGCAGTATTTTATTTCATAGTGTTTGAAAGTTATTTTGTATAGCCCGTGACACTCAGTGTATTTATAAATTAATGGGCTATAACGTTTATAGAAGGCTAGCCAGCAGAAAATAAAATAGTAATGTTTGGTATTTTTTAAACTTCTATTCAAAGAAAGATAAATCTGCTAAGTACAGTAGAGAAGTTGTATAACTGGCAATTAACAAATAACTTGAATAGAATAGCAAACTAAATTCTGAAAAGATATTTAGATAGTGTGTTTGTCACTTCTACCAGGTTATTTCAATTGTTCTCACTAAACCATATTTCATTAAGTGATGTTTTCAGCTATTTTTCTAGGACATATTCTTTTCTACGAATTATTACTACTTACATCATTCTTTAGACATGAATGGCACTTTAGAGAATGAATAAAGACACATTCCCTGCTCAGTAGAACTTAATAGCTAAGTGATAAGATATTAATTTGTAAATAGATTGATAAGAAAGATATTAGGACATATAAATAATGCTAACTCAGTGATACATAATATTTTTAGTAAACACCATGTCCCAGATAAGCAAAGAGACTTTGCTGCAGTCTGGCCTCAGATATGTATGGGCTTATTGCTACCTGTAAATTGTGCAGATGAGCACAAGTCTGATTTTTTGATTTAGAGCTCAGTCCTGTGTTCCTTGCACACCAAAACCACTAAGTTACTTCAAGATCAAACCTAGATTTTGCTCACCACCAGAGCCAGATTCTTATGAAATGGGGAGGCTTATCTTCAAACGCAAATCCATTTATGGCAGATGGCCATACAGGAAGTTGAAGCTTCAAAGCAAATCTACTTCAGTGGGAGTTCTGGTTGCAGAAGGAATGCAGGATCAGGCTCCTGATAAGCACTGCAGTGCGGACTATCTAGGTATGCGAGAACAGACTGAAGCCTTAAATATTAATGACAATTTTTAACACCAGGCTCCCAAACAGTTAATCTGGAAATTGTTTTACGTAAGATGACATTGAATTTCAAAAATAAATAAGGGAATAGTATAAATCAAATCTTGCTCAGCTTACTTATGTGAACAGTGCCATTTACTTCAACCGGACTAAGTGGGCAAACAGGTGTTGATTTAGCATCATACACTTCGGTCCAAGATTATTATCATCATCACAATTTTAAATTACACCATAAAAATCCTGGGGTGAAATCCTGGCCCTGCTGAAATCAACAGCAAAATTCCCATTGAATTCAGCTGCTTCAGGATTTCACCCTTAATGTTTTTAAATTACCCAGTGCTAGGCATTGCATGGCCCCTAGTATTGTGTTTATGATAGATGTTGTTGATCTCTTTATACTGACATGGGGTTTGCTTCCTTTTTCCTTTGCAATTTTAAGTCAAAATGCTCCTAAATTACACCTAAAACTAGCAGCATCCTTATTATGGCCTGACCCAAAGTTCATTGAAATCAGTAGAAATATTTACAGTAACTTCAATGAGCTTTGGATGAGGATCTAACTGAGTTGACTGAGCAGGGACTGTGGATTTAAGCCTCAAGGAAATGATCTGGACTACTCTAGAGGGAAGGGGAAGGTTCTGGCAAGAGGAAACAGACAAGCCAATACAAAGGAGCTTGCATTGCATCAGAACTTGAGCCCTGGATCATTGTGAAGAGGAACAGGACAAACCAGTGGGTGTCATAGAAGAATCCAGGTTTAGTCAGTCCTACACTTCTTATAATTTAGAAAAAAAAAAAGTCGGAAAACAAATGTAACAATACAATCTTAGAACATAACATTTCATTCCCATATCAATTTCCCATTGCAAATGATGCCTCTCACCACAGCATTGCACAACAATAAAACACGCCTAGAGCAATTATCTTTTGGTTGCTTTATTTTTCTTGTGAAGACTCAGAGATCATTCGCATTCCTTCACATAAAATGCAAAATTAACCTCAGAATGCGCCTTTCTGATCTTTGTGATTTGTCATTGTTTAAATCTACAGCTCACTTTCAATATATTACAAAACACTCAAAGGCCAGAAAGCAAGCGAGGATTAATGAAACCTTTACCAAGAGATGAATTCTATAGGACTAGAAACCTGGCATTTTGCATTCTGCCAAGATCAAGCAGTTTTAAGCTGTTTAAGTTATGATTATTTCCTCATGTCTCCGTTTCCTTGAAAACTAATTGTAGATCTGAAATTGCAGTTTTTAAATAATTCATAAAAAACATAAATCCAGAGGAAAGTGGCAAAGGTATACAGGAACCCAGTGAAGTACAAAGAAAAGGGTCAACTCTGTTCTAGTGATCTGAGTGCTTCTCTTACTCCTGGAGTACTTAATTAGGCCTGTCTGACTGTTTGTCCCAGGGTTGATTTTTTTGCTTTCAAGAGAGCTGTTGACCTGATAGTATATTAAAATACACTGAGCTGTAGCTTCAAAATGGTTACAGAAAACATTTATAAATGCTGTTATTTTGGCAAAGGGGAAAAAAAAATGAAGACTAGCTAGAGACACTCATACATTTATAATTGTTTGGTTTTTTTCATGTTACTGAATAGCCTTTTAGCTCTACCAATTACACAGCTCAGTTAGACAACATCGTTTAATGTAGGCAACAAAATGCCCAGAAGATCCTTAACTATAAAAACAAGAGCTTCCACAAGTTTCTGGAGGTTCTCCCAACCAGACAGTTAATTGAACTCATTCAGCTGTGCCTCTATAAAGTTATTAACTTCTGAAATTATTGCTGAGCTTACAGAAGCATTTTTAAAGAGTATATCTTTGATACTTCTAGATAAATTACTTTACTTTCCTGTAGGAGTAGATCTCTTGTTTTAAAGTGTCTCTTTGTGCTGATCTATCATTTTTCTAAGATAAGCTATTTTTGCAGAACTAATTAGTAACTTATACCCTGAAGAAAATCCTGTCTGTTGATTTGCTCTCTCCTTAGAAAAAGGGAAATCTTACACTTCTATTCACATAAAGAAACTCATCCTGTATGAAGCTACAACATTAGGGGGAAAGTGATTCAGTAGAGCTGTAATAAGAGGCAAGAGGTATTTTATCGCACAGTTGCTCTGTTGTCCAAGGTTTTACTAGTAAAAGGTGTTCAAATGTACATGCCAACAGTTATTAACAGCCGCCCACCCTTAATAATTGAGAAGACACAAAATATGTTCCTGTTTTATATTTTGTTATTGAAAGAGGGGCTGTCAAAGTTGTCATTCTAAGATATCCATCTGGCTCCTTAAACGCCATCATGTCTCTTTTGTTTTCCCAAGTCTCCGATGAGAAGATGTTTGTCACTTAATTGCTGCTGAGGATCACAGATGATGGTTTATAGGTTTAGGCAAATTGCAGGCAGCACTTTGTTAACAAACGGAAGAGCACAATGGTACTTCATAATTATCCTATAGAGCTCAATTGGCCCTTAACGGCACCTGCATGTACAGCATCAGGGAGCCTTGTTTCAACACAAAAGCTTCTTCTTGTTAATTAACCTGTGTGCACTTGTTACAAATGAAACCTATTTGTTTCCACTTAATATATTTGCAGCTAGTTTAAATATTCATTTATTATTATGCTTGTTAAGTGAGGAGTGGAGAGAAGAATAGTTTGGATCACTTTCATTAGTACACATTGAGTTTAAAAGAGGATGCAAAAAGACTAATATGTCAAATGTGTTGCTTGATGCTTTCCTTCTTCCTACCCTGTAGGTCCCCAGATTAGGCTAACAAAGATGTATAACCTTTACAAATTGACATAATACACAAGGAATTCTCATTCATTCAAAAGGTGCCCTCTGAAGAAATCAGCTACTTCTGTAGAAGTGACTTTATGCTGAATGATAAATACAATCAATCAATCTTAGGCCAAAATTTCTTTTTACTGAATACATTTTTTAAATATAGATAGATATTGGAGGTTTTAGGTAAACAGCTGTAATATATACATATATAAACAATTATGTTTAAGTATGTTTAAAAATCTTTCTTCCACTGATGCTAGATTTCAGTTGATCTGTCTGAATCTTTTACCTAGAATTTTGCTTTAATTTTTAACATCATAAGAAAAAGCAGTAGCGTCTTTGGTTGCCAAAAGTAGGAAACAATGAATAAATACCTCACCTGAGAGGTAGTATATGGTATATACACAAAAAAGGATTATTTAAATCAGTTCTATTGAAAGATAAAGGATGAGATTTTCTGTTACACTCTGAAATAGCTCTGCATCAGAGTAGGTTGTTCCATTTCACTGAATAATATTCTAAATGCTTTTATTCTTGATATTCAGAAAAGAAAAATTCTCTCAGACATTGATTTTGATTAAGGGATCTATTTCTTGAGTAACTTTTTGTGGTCCGTAGTTATTTTAATGTTGTTTTTTTAAATTGCTTCCAAGGTAAAACTAGTTCTAAGAATAGTGTCGTTTACCAGACTACATGTAGCTGGACAGAGAGAAAAGAAACATAAGGGTCCAGATCTCCTCTTGCACTTTGTTTATTCCAGTGTATCTCAATTGACTTGAAATTATTTGTGGTTCACACCATTGTAAGGGATGGAAGAATTATACCCAAGATGTTTAGCTTTTCTGATTAAAGGAGAAACACACACTCAAGTGCTATATTCTGCTCTCCGGAACAGCAGCATGAATCCTGAGTAACTCTAATGACATCAAAGTTATCCAGGATTCACACCAGAGTAACATCAGAATTCAGCTCAAAGTATTTGAATTTTCACTATTGTGCCTTTAACTTATCCTGTTAAAATTCCTTGTTGTTTTTCCTAGCATTAGTATGTTTATTAGACTGCACATCAGTTCTTGTAACAGCCATACTGAGAGTCATTCAAAATACGCTCCACTATTGATGCAGGACACATTCCATCAGATGCTAATCAATGACTTGGATTCTTTTGTGTTAAAATTGGTCCAATAATGCATTTTAGAATAGATCAATACAGCCTGCTACATGGAGTAATATGTCTAATTTGTTTCAATTCATCATGATCATGTATTTCAGGCCAGTATATTTAAAATTTCAACTTGCCACTGGGAATTAACAATACACAGTAACTTTAAGTTATCTGTATAGTGTATAATTAGAAGAGATAACTAGCTTTTGTACAATATAGCATTTAAATGAAGAGTACTATACAGTTAAGTTTGTCACCTGCATGAGCTTTTAAAGTGAATGTAGTGTTCCTGAAAGATGCTGGACTGACAGCCAAGGAGACAAAATCTTCATCTTCAGAAAATGTACAACACAGATAGCAGGAGTAGAAGCTTCATCATATCATTTCTGAAGTGCCTCATCTCTTGTCTGGAGGGACCACCTTTAGGAATTAGATGTTAGCTCCATATTCATTTAATTCTTGACTTCATTACTGAGACTGCCAACATGATAAGTGTGGAGGAGGTTCTGCGATGTAGACACTTCTGCTAGGTTATAGATGGAGAACATTTTATGTGGGTTACCAAATAGCTTTAAGGCAATAGTCGCTTTTGGTTATTAATAATCAGAGATGGATTTCAAATGGTGATATAGAGGTGAAAGGCTCCTAATCCCATTACCTATCCAATGAACCAGTCTGGATCCCAATAATCGCTCATTAAAATGATATCTTACATTACACAGCATCTTTCATCCTCAGGGATCCCAGAGTACTTTGTAAAGATAGAGGTAAATTCCTCAGATTATTTCCACAGCATAGAATTATTTATATATATGCCTGGATGATGTGCAGAGCTCATTATCTGCATTACTTAATTCTTTGTCTCACATGTGCTGCCTTCAAATGATCTGTAGCAAATGGGAATAAGGAATGGGTGACAGGGAATGGATAACTTGATGATTACCTGTTCTGTTCATTCCCTCTGGGGCACCTGGCATTGGCCACTGTCGGAAGACAGGATACTGGGCTAGACTGACTTTTGGTCTGACCCAATATGGCTGTTCTTATGTTCTTATAAGGGAAAAGGTGCCCTACCCAAACCAGCCACTATACAGTATGCTTTAACTGTATTTGGCATCTGCAAGACCTTTCCTTATGGGATCCACTGACCTGCAGCTGATTTAAAGTGACACAAAAGAGCTTCATCAAAACAAAATATTCTTTATTCACTCAACGGTACATAACATCAGAGAAGTGAATGAAAACAACAAAGGCCTACACACTCAGCTCTTACCTAAACTTTCCTCACCAGTTTTGGTAAATTATATTCAACCCAAATACCCCTGTTCTGGTCTGGGAGAGACAGGCATCCTCTGCAGCATTTTATGCATCTCTGTGTTTCTCTTGGAGTGCCTTCACCCACATCACTGTTGCCCCTGACCACCACCCTTTTCTAGGCAGAAGGATTTAATGGTTTCATTTTCTGTTCATCCTAGGCTTGGGCCTGGGGAAAATAAACCTGATAGCTTGTCCAGAGCGAGGCAGGTGGGTATTTCCCAATTTATAGGTCCCCCTTTTTTCTCTTAAGGCCCATTGGTATTTTCTCTAGGAGATCTTAGCTCTCCTTGTTTCATTTCCTGCTTGGTTGTCCCTAACAGCCTTCTTTGATCTAACTCAGTTTAGTTAGACAGAATAACATCAAGCAGATAAACTGAGGTACATATATTCATACAAAATATTACAGATATCTCCCTCATTCTCCACAATGTAATTTATGACGCAGAAGATAAGGGCATGGAAGGACACTTTCCCATGAAGTGTTGCTCTCAGAAAGTGGGTTGTAACTCAGGCTTCTCTGCTGGTTGGGGTAGAACACCCTGTTTAACAACCTGAGGCCCTTTGCTTACTGGGGAGAGTGCTTGGGCACTTGACCTCACTTTCTACTGTTCACATAATTTCCTGACTAGGTCTTTATGGGAGAAAAGGGTTGCAGTTAAGTAACATACGCACATGGGTCAGCTTCTGATTTCAGTTATTTTGTGTCAGTCCAAAGTGTCCCTGTTAATTCAATGGAAGTACTTAAGAATTACACTTCTATAATTTAGATCAGAACCTAGTCCACTTGACTGTAATTGCCTTAGATCTCCAGAACCTTCATGAATCAATGTGAGTTGTTACGAGAAATTAACAAGAAACAATATTTTAAATGAATGTCTATGGCAGTAAATAAAAAAACCATCGTTTTGTACAATTTTTCTGAAAGATCTACTGATATTAAGATCACAATAATAAATAGAACATGGTTATTACATCTATTACACTTAGGAGCCCCAATGGGAGATAAAGATCCTACTATTCTCCCTCCTGCCCCCTTCTTTTTCTCTTTAAACAAATTTGAGTAAGTTTGGCCCTATTGAAGTTAATGGAAGTTCTGACACTGATTTCAGGCAGGGCCAAGATTTCACCCCTTGCTTTTGTTCAGAGTTGACATCACCTTACCACAAAGTTAAACATAATACTAGACTTATACGTAGAGTTGATACTGTTTATCTTCCTGCCATTTATGGATTTGCAATATAAATATTATTGAGTGTTTATTCTCACTGATGATATAAAATTCACCATCTTGTTTTTTTGTTGGGAATTTGGCTCCATGTATGACTGGAGCATGTTCCTCTCTGCTTAGATTCTGCACCGAGTTGCTCCCTGTAAAACCTTATTGTTAAGATACACCAGAGCAGGCAAACTCATGATTTGGCTCCTAATATGGAATGTCAGAAGTGACCTGCTGCTTTCTGCAGTTTCCTACAGAGCTCCTCTCAAGGAAATCAGTAGAATGACAAAGCAGGGGCAATTAAACTTTGAAACCATTGTGAATTTTCTAACACACTAATATGTATTTGGATAGTTTAGTTTGGTGAGAACATACCTCATTTCTGTATTAGTCTATTAGTGCTAAAGGTTTTGTTAACCCTTTAGACAGCTGATTGCACGGACTTTTTATGTATCTGTTTGGATTGTCATATGGTTGACTTAACTCCAGTCAGCACTTACAACCAGAGATTCATTTTCCTCAATTTGTTAAGTGGCTAATTATAAAGGTTCTCAAAAGAATTGACACAAGGGAAGGGGAGAGCCACACTTCTATCAGCAGCCCCATGAGGCCTGTACGAGTGTCATTTGTAAAACAGAGCACAAATTAAACAATGGCTATAATAAGCTGCTAGGAGCTGGTAGATAATGAAAGAAAACTTCCTGTGTAGATGCAAAGCAGGCACTAAATGGGTTGTTTTTATGTCTGACAACAAGGCCCTTATGGAACTCTTCATGAATTCAGTCCGGTAATATTCTTAGACTAGACTGGATGGTAACAAGCTAAATAAAATGACTACTATTTATTTCGTGTCTGTGTTTCCCAGTTTCGTTTCCACGCTATGGTCTATCAATAAGATTTCCTAAAAGTGAATACAGAGGTCACATTGTTTCCCAACCAGGAAAATATTTAGGAATTCACCAGTAGATATAATAGCAAAGTGAAGAGTTGTTTTATTTTAGGCAATCTGTGTTAACAAATCATCCGTTCTATCTACAGTGGTTGTCTCCTTATTATGAATAGTTGAATATAAACTAAAGAATAAATTTAAACAGCAGGCTTTTCCTTGCCTTGAAGATTTATATACAGCAAAGTGAACTTACTTTATTGTGGTGTTTTACGTATTTAATGAAAGTTGGGTTTTTTTAAAACAGTTTTCTCCCTTTTACTCGAACACAGCTACTCTTTGTGGATAGTGTTTGCATCATTATGTAAGACATTTGCAAATATGTATGATGTGTTTGCCTATGGGAAAATCCTCTGTTCTAATATATTCATGAGAGATGAATTAACAGTGCTTTAGGTATGATAAAGAGATTCATAGCACAGTCTGTTATAATGCTGATATTAAAAAGCAAGCTCATCATTTAATTCGAAAAATGTTAATCTTTTACAATGGTAGGAATATGCATTATTTTTGAAAATGTCTTCCTTCCAGCCTATTATTTTTATTATTTATATTTCAGTAGCACCAAGAAAACAATCAAGTTCAGACGCCTATTGTTTGATATTGCACAAACATATAGAAAGGTCCAATCCTTGTCCCAAAGATCTAATTCTTACCTTCTTCTTCTGAGGCTTCTCCACCCTCCTACTCTGCTCCAAACTCAGGCCTCAAGCTGCTGGTTTGACTTTTGCCTCACTGTAAAGTGAGGTGTACTGGAGCACTTTTCCTTTATAATAGTCCAATTTCTGAGAATCCCCTGAGCCTTTACGTCAGTAGCCAAAATGGCAGGGTGTCATCTGACTGTATTGTTCCGATTGGCTACTCTGCTCTAATGAGCCAATAGACAGAGGTTAAGCTTCGCTGGCGCTGCTCCATTCTTCTCTAGTACTTTGTCCTCCAGGTGTGTCATGGGGGAGAAAGAGGACACTCTGTGTTTCATTAAGACATACAGCAGAACACAGGACAAGGGCCACAGATAGGGCCAATGCTAGACAAGGACAGGCAGCAATCCTCAAGGTTGCAGAGCCCCCATCCCCTTCCTGAGAGATTTGGATTTCTTCTCCCTCTTTGTATTTATGTCCCTATCCCTTTCCTAGAGGCTTCCCGACCCACTCCTTTTGCTCCTTTCCTCATGACTTCTCCTGACAGCACATTTGTCTCCCACTCTCTTCTGTGCACTTTTTCCTAAGCTGCTCCAATTGCCTCAACACTCTCCCAGTTCACGTATGAGACGCGCTTTCCTCATGTAAGAAGCTTCTAAACACCTTAACTATTTAAGGAAGTTATTTTAGCTACTCACTCCTTTGTGAGCATCTGTTTGCTTTTTTTTTAATGCATTGTATTGTACTCACTCATGGTTTCAGCCTGTAAGCTCCTCAGAACAGGGAGTACATGGTTCTTTGTAAGTCACATTGACCATAACGCACAGTTTATGGAATTCTATCATTGATTAATGAAATTATCAGTCTCTATTTCTTTATTCCAGGATGCCACCTCTCCACTTTTTCTGTACTTCAGACTGTCTTCACCTCCTCCCCACTCTCGTCTGCAGATTCCTAGTACCTAGTCTAAGACCTATCTTTTTATTGACACAGCCATCACAGTGTCACTTACAGTGCTTTCTCTTGGCTACTGGCTATTATAGAGCTTGCCCTTTGATTCCTCATCCCATATCACATCTGATGCACCTTCTTATTGCTCTGCTGGAGTTACTCAAGTATCCTTCTGCATTTGAGAGACTGTCTGAGAAGGATGCAGTGGTAAATATTTAGGCAACTGAATAAGTGGCCTCATTTTTAAAGGTGCTCATTAATCATAACTTCCACTAGAGTTTTTAGTATATAAGCAGAGATGATATCACTGTTGAAAATTAGGTCACTTAGATATCTAAATGTGGAGTTAAATATTTCACATTTAGTATCAAAGTTTTAAAATTTTGGCTTGGGTGCATTAGGAAGAGTTTTTTCGTTTGTTTCTTTCTCTCCCCCCCCGCCCCACCTTCTTTATCAAATATTGACCACGACTGAAAGGGAACCATCGAAGTTCATAGGATTACTAGTCTATGCTGTCAAGTATCAGAGGGGTAGCCGTGTTAGTCTGGATCTGTAAAAGCAGCAAAGAGTCCTGTGGCACCTTATAGACTAACAGACATATTGGAGTATGAGCTTTCGTGAGTGAATACCCACTTCGTCGGATGCGTGTAGCGGGAATTTCCAGAGGCAGGTATAAATATGCAAGCAAAAAACAGGCTAGAGATAACGAGGTTAGTTCAATCAGGGAGGATGAGGCCCTTTTCTAGCAGTTGAGGTGTGAAAACTAAGGGAGGAGAAACTGCTTTTGTAGTTGGCAAGCCATTCACAGTCTTTGTTTAATCCTGAGCTGATGGTGTCAGATTTGCAGATGAACTGAAGTTTAGCAGTTTCTCTTTGAAGTCTGGTCCTGAAGTTTTTTTGCTGCAGGATGGCTACCTTTAAATCTGCTATTATGTGTGCAGGGAGGTTGAAGTGTTCTCCTACAAGTTTTTGTATATTGCTATTCCTAATATTTGATTTGTGTCCATTTATCCTTTTATGTAGGGAATGGCATAGTCTATGCTGGCATGGTAAAACATATGTTGTTATTCACTGCAGTAGAGAAAGAGCAATCTAATCAGAAACTGGCAAAACCAAATATAATGAGATAAACCTATTCTTGCAAAACTTCCAGCCTCATTTTGCAGAGCAAAGTGACATGGATCAATCTCCAAATTTCTGGGGTGCATACAAACCTGAAACTTCTGAGATTTGCCCAAATTTAATTTAACATACCAAAAAAAAAATGAAAAAGCATATATAGTGTATTCATTTTAGTGGATTCCAAATTATCTAAAATATTTAGTTACTCCTCCAAATATTAACAAATTTTAATGAATAATATTCTGTTTATCAAATATTATATAAAATTCATTTTTGTTTAGAAATTTGTATGTATATATATTTGGAGGGAAGGCTGTAAACTCAACAAAACCACAGGGACCCACTGCTTAAATACTATAATGATTGACTTTATATAAACAGCAAAGATAGGTAAAGCCACTCACAAATGTGTGTCTAATATTCTCATGAAGTTATCACCATTGCACAAGTAAATCAAATATCTGATTGCACAGTTTATCTATCTGAACATTTGCAAGTGCAGTGAGCAAATCTGAATGCAAAATCATGGTCATTGCATGCACAAATTAGACATATTATTGCACACATATTTTTGCACGTGGTTCTGAAGCCTTTGAGTTTTGAGAATTGTGGCCCTTAAGCTTTTGATTAAATGAATATTTGCTGCGCTAAGTTATATGGATTCATTTTGGTTTCCTATGTATTCACTATAAATGAATTTACATTTTAAAAGAGTAAAATATTTGTCATCCAAATTAATAAATCTTTCATTAAAAATAAATTCTAAATATTCTCAAGGTTGCTTTTGATTTCAGTGTTAATGTATTTTTTAAAATGTCATTGTCTATACAATTCATTTTAAATTTTAAGCATAACTGTTTTCCCCCCCAGTATGAACCAAGCTATTATTAAGGAATTGAAGTTTTCTGGTGAATGAAGCAGCCCAACCGCTTTTCATGACAAAGTTGGTAATTAGAGGGCCAATTTAATGGTGAATCAGGCAGAAATATTCAAACCATGACAAATGACTTTAATAATGCAGCTTGCAATGCTTGAACAGAAATAAATTTCACTTCCGAAACTCTCGCCTTTTTCTGCCTGCCTGGAAGATAAAACTGTCCAGGAGGTATTTTGTACCCTTTATTCAGTAAAGCTTTTACTAGATTTTAAGCGGGCCAAATAGCTTGCAAATGCAAAAACATCATTCAAGTTCTTATGATTTTTTTCCTGAAGGTAGACTGTGTGGAGAATTCTGTATAAGTCAAAGATTTATTTTTCTTACATTCTGCCTAGCCATTGCAATTGTGTTTTATTGTTATAACTCTGACTTGAAGCATTAGGAAGGGGCTACATTGGCCTCAAAATTGAAAGCTAATTTCAGTGTTTGTCATAAGTTTGTTAAGACCACACGCATTCCAGAGTTTGAAAAATTTCATTATTCTGTCCATGCTGGGGCTTCGTAATTGGATAGTAAGGATGTTCAAAGACTAATTTAGTGAATTGCACAATATTTTAAATGGAATTATGCAGGTTTATGGGTCCTCAGGGGATTGAGCTAGGAGCCTCTTGAGAAAATCTGTTTATCAGTAAATGATATTAGCAGCTTTCACCTAGCTTTTGTCTTCATTAAATTGCTGCTCTCCCAATTGAGGGTCACATCTGAGGCCTGCTTTGATAATTTGTTATTATTGTCTTGTTTATTGGAGCTTAAGGTTGATACAGCAAAGGTTGTGCAGTTTATACACAATGTGCAAAGAAGTTTTTTTATTAACAACTCTACCAGTCCTTTATCATAGTGGAATGTCTTCAGGCTCAAGAGACTGAAACATTTGTAGTATTCTAATTTATACTAAAGCTACAAACATTCAGTGCTACTTTTCTAATATTTTATAATCTACAGCAACATTTTTACAACAAATCGAATCATATCTCTTCTAAAAATACATCTCTACAATTTCCAACTGAAATGTCTGAAGGTGACCTGGATTTACCCCAGTGTAAATGTGACCAGAATTTGGCCCTGACCTTTTGAAATAAAATTCCTTTAAAATATCATGTATAACAGATTCGTTCTATATTAATAAAATATTGAAACCAATGGTAGTGCTTACCTTCTTGTTACTAGGAATGCATTTCAATAACATGATGGCTTCAAAGCCTCATATTTATAGCAAGGATAATTACCCTCTTTCTTTCCATTGTGACAGTATTGTGGACTGAGGGAGTTTTTCCTCTAATAGTGAGTGAATGCCTTGTATTAATACTACAGGTATATATTGTGACAAAGTTCCTTCTCTGCCTTGGTGGGTCCTGCGCTTATTGGCGGATTTGTTCACCTCAGTGATCTTCCCCTCTTGTGGAACCCACAGTCTGGGTCAGCTCCTCCTGTGTCTGATCAGGAGTTGGGAGGTTTGGGGGGAACC
>NC_133769.1:289479914-289500722 GCF_003597395.2 Chelonoidis abingdonii | reverse complement strand
TTAATTGGCTCCAGGTGCCTTGATTAACCTGGAGCAACTGCCAATTGGGTACCAGGGTACTAGGGATTTGTTTAGCCTGGGGCTAACATACCTGTTTCTCAGTACTTTACTGTAGCCATCTGGCCTTGCCCCATCACAATATGTACAGACCAAATTCAGAGTTTATTTGCGCTTTCTTCTGGCCTCATCAGCATGTAATTTAGATTATCTTAAACCCAGACTTCACGACCCACTTACTGATGTGTAACAATCTGACTCAGGTTAGGTCTACATTAATACAAGGTTTGCTGATGTAGCTATGATGGCACAGCTGTACCGGCAAACCCTCCCACCGTAGACCCAGTTAGACTGGAAAAAAAAAACGTAGTTTTGCTAGTATAGCTTATATTGGTTTCCTGAGTGAAATAAGCTATATCAGAAAAAGTACTTTCATGCAGATATAACTGTGTCTACACTAGGGATTTTGCTGGTATAGAAATGTCACCAAAATAACAGCCTCATAACCAACATTGCTATACCAGCAAAAAGTTTCTAGTGTAGACCGTGCTTTAGTCTAATGAATTTACATCTGAAATTACACCAATTTACACTCTCATAGATTCACTTGGGACCAAATTCAGAGAAGAGTCTAAGTATGATCAGGTAGAGATCCCAACACAAAGCTAGAAAAAGGGCAGAGGTCTCCAAACATCTATGCAAAATGAACTGGCCCATTAAGTCACTCAGCTGGTGTCTTATGATGCCTGATTATTAGAAGCTTTATAGTACTATATTTTTCTTACTTAACTACCTATGTTATTCATCTGATTTAATTATAGTTGAATATAAACATTCCGTTAAAAAAATTTTTTAAAGGGTTTGTCTATGTGAAAGACCAAAACAGATTCAAAGTCAATAAAATGCAGAAGGAAATATTTTAAATATGCATTATAACAGTCACTTAGTACTGATTGTTGCAATTAGTTATATCAGGACCTTCATCATATGCACTTTTTCACAAGTTTATAATTTTTGTAAAATTGTCCTTTTAGGTTGAATTTTTCCACACATTTTCTTAAGGTGATTTTTTTCTGAAACTTTGCCAGTTTTCAGGCATTTTAAAATAACGTAAAGTGGAAAAGCATTTTGACACAATTTGTGTGATAACTAAACTATGACTAAGCTTCAAAACTGGATAGTTTGAACAAGGGCTAGCCCTAAGTCTCTGTAATAAGTAATGTTAATATTGAAGTTTAAGTTTTAAAAATTCAGTTTCACACAAGCATTGGAGAATGTTTCAGTAATATTCAGATAAATGAGACTTACAGCTAATCAACATTTTTTGTTCAAAATATTTGACAAAAAGTGTCTGTCATCATAATGGAATTTCCATGGAAAAATGTCCATTTATGACTAATTTGGGGGTCGATTCATTAAAAAATGAGGCATCTGAATTAATTTTTTCAGTTATTCAGCCAAAAATTGTTCAGTTGTGGGGCCTGGGATATTTTGCTTTTTGTTGTATTGTTTGGACAAAAAACTGAAGACTTTTGAAGAAAAATTTCCACATAAAAGAAAATGTTTTCAAGTTCATCAAAAAATTTCACAGAAACACAGAAAATATATCCTGACCAGCTCTAATAATATTAGCTGAGGACACAAAATGGAATTGCAAATAAAATCCACACAATTTTTTCTACATCAAAAATCTTATTTGTAAAAAGTTTCTAGTCAGATTCTAGTGTAAAAAGCAGAAAACTTTGGTCTCAGTCCCACATTGCTTGTGTACCAGCCTCCTCTCCCTCCCATTGCTTTGGCACCGCAGCACTGAAGAAGATAAGGGACATATCCTAGTCCCAGCCCATAGTCCAAGTATATGAGCTCTGCACAAGGAAATCCCATTACATGTGTTTCAGATAGTCCAGATCTTCCTCTACATCCTGGCATGGGGTGCAGAACACTCATGCAGCTCTTTTACTATTGCTACTGTTATCTCAGCCTGCAGCAGATTACATGGCCTAGTAAGTACCTCCATACAGGTGAGGTTAGGCCAGGCCTATCTTGAGGTGTTTGGCAGAAAAAATTCTACATTTGCATATACATTTATATATAATTTCATTCTGCATGGATTCCCAAAATAGGTGTCCCACACTACATCTCCTCCTCCAGTCTGTCAATTTACCTCATGTCCATCTATTACATTAATCTCCATTGCATTCCATCAGTTCCATCCCTTAATCCAGTGTTTCCCAAACTTGGGATGCCGCTTGTGTAGGGAAAGCCCCTGGTGGGCTGGACCAGTTTCTTTACCTGCCGCGTCCGCGGGTTTGGCTAATCGCGGCTCCCAGTGGACACGATTCGCTGCTCCAGGCCAATGGGGGCTGCTGGAAGTGGTGGCCAGTAAGTCCCTTGGCCCGCACCACTTCCAGCAGCTCCCATTGGCCTGGAGCACTAAACCAGGGCCAGTGGGAGCTGCGATCAGCCGAACCTGCAGACGCGGCAGATTAACAAACTGGCCCAGCCCACCAAGGGCTTTCCCTACTCAAGTGGCATCCCAAGTTTGGGAAGCACTGCTTTAATTTATCAATTTTCCCTCTCTCCGCACAATATATCATTCTCCCCCAATTCTCTTCCCTTACAGGACATCTGTCCTCCTTCCTTGACTCATCAGTTCCCTCCTGCTCTCTTTCAGTTATTCCTCTCTTCCATCAATTCTTTCTCCCCATTCACTCCATCAATTCTCCAGTTTTTTCTCCATCCTGCCTCATCAATTCTCTATCTCCTCTTACCCCTGAATCCCCATTCATCCTTCTCCTATCAATTCTTTCTTTCCTATCCACTTGGGCAGCTGGCCAAAAAACAGAGACTTTATCAGGAAGGTTGGAGATACTTTAATGGAATCAGAAAGCTGGAACTTCCAGATAAAAGCCTGAGGTCTGGGTTAGGCCAGTCCCTGTATGAACCTTTGTACCCACCCTCTATGCCACTGTCCCCAGTTTTCCTAGTGTAATCCTGCTGCAGTAGACCCTTGCCTGACCTCTCCATATCATGCTTTCCCTGTTCATCAGAACTAATTCTTGGGCTGGAGGATTAGGGCCTATGAAAACAAAACAAAAAAACCATTTAAACTACATTAATGACTATCAGCACACATACTTTTAAAAATAGTTATTTTTAGAGTACAAAATCTTCCAACCATAAGGTTTCCGGCTGTGCCTGGCAAGAAAACCAAACATTGTGAAACAAAAAGCTATTTTGGACCTGGGATGGTCACGAGTAGGTGACTGTGGCATGCATACTAGGAAAATTGCTACTGAGGGAAAAAAGTTCTAAATGCTCATAAGTTTCTATTACTCAAAAGATTTTGTTTCTGCAGTTACATTTTATAGACTATTAATCATTGGCATAAATGGCTTAATGATAAAGTTGTTCTGCATGAGAGGCTCCTGTGCCCATGTGGAATCCTACTGAAATAAAGGGGTCCACCCATATGGTCCAAGTTTCAGGATCAAGAGGTTATGTTTTGTATTTATTTGCTTTGGCTTAACTTGTGCCAGTTGTTATAGAACAGGGGTTGGCAATCTCTGGAACATGGCTCTCCAGGCTCTCCAGCGCTCTCTTGGCGGGCTGGACCAGTTTCTTTATCTGCCACAACAGCAGGTTTGGTGGACCCAGGCCAATGGGGGCGGCAGAAATCTGCGGCCAGCACACACCTCGCCTGCAGCGCTTCCTGCTGCCCTGGAGAGTCATGTGCCAGAGGTTGCTGATCCCTGCTATAGAAGTTGCACCTCATTCGGAGTTACCCCAGATTCTGCACCTAAAAGAGCCTCTTCCTTATTTCTCTCAGACATTGGGACATAAAGGCAACAGCTCTGTTTGCATTCGATGAGAAGGAGGTAAAGAGCTGGGTGTCATCCACATACTGATGGCACTTGACACACATAGAGCAGGATTTTCAAATGCTCCTAACGGAGTTAGGAACCCATCCCCCATCCATAATGTTGCCTGATGTGTCCTAGTGGCCTCAAAGGACATGTACTCTACTTGGTAAGGCAAGTAACAGTAGCCAATGGAGCTAACAAATACTGATTCCTGCAATGTGACATTGGTAGTAACCCATGTTGAGCAGGAGCCAGGAAAGAAAGGAGAGTCTCATACCAGAAATCCTGTAAGTTATTTCCTTATTACAATGAGAAAAAACTGCCCATCACCACCCAATGTAGTTTGTCTAAGAAAAAGGAGCATAGCCATTGTAACACAACTCTGTCTACTCTGCAAGGTCCCACATGGCGGTCAGTAGCCCCCAGTGATGAACATTGTTGATAGACCTAACAATATTTGCATGGACAACAATTCTTTCTCCATCGCCCAAAAGAAATAATCAATTGGTGTGACCAGCATTTTCTCTGTGCCATGATTTAGTCTGAAATAAGAATGCAAAGGGTCTGCAATGTCAGAAAAAGCAAAGTGCTACTGGAGTTAGCTACCTACCACCTTCTTGGTAACGTTCCTTATGAAAAAGAATTAGATAGTTACAGACTGGTAGTTGGGGAGATTGCTAGCATTTAGTGAAGGTTTCTTAAGTATTGGGGATATTATACTGTATGCCATATTTCATTGAGATTCTGTAATTTTCTGTCACTGACTTTCTGAACAGCAAGCAGAGGTGCATAACATGAATCCTACAGAAATTTGAAATAGAGTCTGTGCCTACTTTCAATTTGCCAGTTGCTTTAATATGTGGGTGATGTCTGCATGAGTGTGGAACTACATGTCCCAAAGTGATTTGTTATGTAGGAACATGGACATCCAAGGGATAATAGTAGTTCCTTGCCCCAGCTGATGCATTGAATAGGAATTTGTGGTTTGGGGTGTCAGTACATGTCCAGGTTTAATTTTGCTATCTAATTGCTCCTAGATTAAAATATGTCCAGTATATTTTGCATGCACATAAACCAAACAAATACTGTGGCAATGATCTCAGATTCCTCATCAACAATTTCCAAAGAAGAACAACAAACTACAATACTCACATATTATAAACAGATGTGTACAAGGGGAAGCTGGTTATAGGTTACATTAAAATGTACAGCTCCCATTGTTGTCTTGAGCAAACTTAATAACTACAGAGCAGATTAACATATAAGGCCAACACAAAGGTACATGCGTTCAACTCCCATTTAAGTTGGAGCAGTAGTGCCTGTGTGCACACTATTGGTTCTACATGTTAAGCTACTCTGTGTTTATGTATGCCTTTTTGTCAGTCCTTAGGGCATCAAAATGGCAGTGATTCCTCATTTTTGTAAACAAATGGAAATACAGCCCTTTATGACAGCTGTTGCTTCAAAAATGATCTAAAACATTTATGCAAATTACAACTTTTTAGATCTCACTGTACACATTTTCATACTTGAGTAGTAATGACAATTATAAAAAGACCCTAACAAAGGCAGCTGTAGATACCCTTATTGTGAGTCTCTTATCTGAGCAACCTTGCTTAGTAAAATTGGACAATTTATCACACCAACGCCTGCAGCACTATGCACAACATGCAAGTGATTAGTTTGCCACTTCAGCTACCAGCTTTGATATAGCTCTGAGAAAGTGGTAGACTGAATGAAAAGTCAGTGTGGAGCTTCAACTAACTCATGGGGGTTGCCTGGCTCAGGGGAGCAATAATGGGCTACAGTGCCTTTTGCCTTTGTGATTCAAAACCAGCCACCTCAGAAGTGACTGGACACTATTGGCATCTGAGGGCTGTTCATTGGACTACGTAAAATGAATTCGTTGGTGTCACTCATAGTGGACAAAAAAATAACTCCATAATTGCCACACTTATTGACAGTGTCAGCGTGGAGCCCTAGAACTGAGTGAACATAAAGAACAAACCTTTCTGAAGTCCCTTCGAGTGGGTGTCTCCTGAACAGAGTTGCATCACACACAGGTGGGGCTAGATGCAGAAGCTTGCATATAAATAGAGGACTTCAATTACCACAGCTTTCACAATCACTAAATGAAACTAAATAATGTGAAACAATGTATAAGTACTTACAATCATTTTTCAGGATGGGGTCGTTCTGTCTGTGCTGAGTAAATTCTTCACAAGTTACCATCTATAGAGAAGCTCAGGAACATGTTCTAATAACCCCTTTATTCTACATGAATATGAAAAAGTAGATGGAATAATAATTCTGATTGCCTTTGAGATGTAACAGTGAAATGTCTCCTGGAATTCTACTATACTGGTTTGTTTGGATTGTACAGAGTTGGAAAAAGGAGAAAAAAAGAATTTTGTTCTTTAAGTTTTACATAACTGAAAAATGCAAACCAGCACCAGTGTTTTTGCTATTTGGTAAAAGAATCTGGATAGTAAAAAAGGTGCCTTACTCTATCTGAAAAGCTGCAACAGTCCTAGAGCTATGGCTATCTTAGACCCATTATATTTTTTCACCTCTTTCCACAAGTAAAATCCTCCATGCAGGACTTCAAGCCACATATTTTAGTTTCTCATAATATAGCCTGCTAATAAGCAGAGCTTTCTGAGGATTTTTGACAAACAGAGTTGATATAGCAGCAAAGAATCCTGTGGCACCTTATAGACGAACAGACGTTTTGGAGCATGAGCTTCCGTGGGTGAATACCCACTTCATCAGATGCATGTAGTGGAAATTTCCAGGGGCAGGTATATATATACAAGCAAGCTAGAAATAATGAGGTTAGTTCAATCAGGGAGGATGAGGCCCTGTTCTAGCAGCTGACGTATGAAAACCAAGGGAGGAGAAACTGGTTCTGTAGTTGGCAACCCATTCACGGTCTTTGTTTAATCCTGAGCTGATGGTGTCAAATTTGCAGATGAACTGAACCCAGCAGTTTCTCTTTGAGAGTGCGTCCTGAACAAGATAAACATACCTCAGAGCCCCGACCAGGGTTATTCTATCTACTACACAGATCCACAAACCCGGAAATCCTAGACGCCCATCATCTTGGGCATTGGCACTCCCTGAAGGACTGTCTGGATATGTGGACTCTCTATTCAGCCTATGCCACCAGCACTCCCAGCTATCTCCGTGACACCACTGAATCCGAGGAAATACAATGCATTGGTGACCTTCCAGAAACACCATCCTAGCCACCATGGAATGTATTGGCTCCTACAACATCCACACACAGATGGAATACAAGCTGTCAGGAACAGTATCCCTGTGAAGCCACAGCACAACTGGCTGCTGAGCTCTGTGCCTTTATTCTCACACACAAATATTTCAATTTTAATGACAATATATTCTCAGATCAATGGCACCGCTATGGGCAATCCGCATGGCCCACATATGCCAACATTTTTATGGCGACCTGGAACACGCTTCCTCGCTCTTGTCCATAAGCCCCTTCTCTACCTAACATACATTGATGATATCTTCATCATCTGGACCCATGGGAAGGAGACTCTGGAAAAATCACCAGATTCAAAGTTCCACCTCCACCATCACTCAGCCTGGAGCCATCTACACAGAGGTCCACTTCCTAGACACCACGGTGCAAATACAGTGATGGTCCATAACACCACCTAAGAAACCTACCGCCGCTATGCCTACTTCTGCCTCCAGCTTCCATCCCGGGCACATCACATGATGCCATTATCTACAAGCCAAGCACGAGGTACACCGCACTGCTCTAACCCTTCAGACAGAGACCAACACCTACAAAATCTCCACCAAGCATTCTCAAATCTACAAAACTGCACAAGGAAATTAGGAAACAGATCAACAGAGCCAGACGTGTACCCAGTAGCCTCCTACTGCAAGACAATCCAAGAAAGAAGACCACGGATCCAGTGGCCATCTCATACAGTCCCCAGCTAAAACCCCTCCAACGATCATCAGGATTACCAACCATCCTGGACAATGACCCACCTTTCACAGGCTTGGGTGGCAGGCAGTCCTCACCCACAGACAACTGCACCTGAAACATATTCTCACCAGTAACTGCACACGCGCACCTAGTAACTTAGCTCAGGAACAATCCATGCAAAACCTCGATGCCAACTCTGCCCACATATACTACATCAGGACACCATCACAGGACCTAACAGATCGCACACATCATCACGGGTTCACTTCACGCACGTCCACCAATGTAATATACGCATCATATGCCAGCAATGCCCCTCTGCTATGTAATCGGCCAAAGTGGGACCAGTCTCTATGGAAAGGATAAATGGACACAAATGCAGATATTAGGAATGGCAAAATACAAAAACTGTAGAGGAAACTCAGCCTCTCTGCCACCCTATACGTGGCCACCTGCAGCAAAAAAACTGTCAGTGACGCAGAACTTCAAAAGAGAACTGCTGCAGCTTCAGTTCATCTGCAAATTTGACACCATCAGCTCAGGATTAAACAACGACTGTGAATGGCTTGCCAACTACAGAACCAGTTTCTCCTCCCTTGGTTTTCATACGTCAGCTGCTAGAACAGGGCCTCATCCTCCCTGATTGAACTAACTTAATTATCTCTAGCTTGCTTGTAAATATATACCCTTGGAAATTTTCACTACATGCATCTGACGAAGTGGGTATTCACCCACGAAAGCTCATGCTCCAAAACGTCTGTTAGTTTATAAGGTGCCACAGGATTCTTTGCTGCTTTTACAGATCCCGACTAACACGGCTACCCTCTGATACTTGAGAGTTGATATAAGATACATAGTATATTTTAATAGCAGGAAATAATTTCAGAAATGTAGACATCTTACTGTTTGTTTACTCAAGCTTTGGAAGTGCATGCGGCTTTCCTTACAGAGATTTTTCTGGTTAAGGGAATATTACAACTACTCACTGAGAGAATTTCCTTCCAATTGGGTTCCAGTTCCTAAAATCTTTCAAAGATATTTTTTTAGTGGAATTGCTGAGAGAGCTATCACATTTATTCCACGGAGACTTTTATTTGTAAAAGTCATCTGGATAGGTTTTTTTATTATCCAACTTATTTAGTAGGTTTGGAATTTATTAGGGCATTACGATACTCTGAAGATTTTTTTGGATGGCCTCCTGAACAATGAAATTTGTATACAATTTCCAGATACCTGAAGCTTCTGAGACGTATTGTGTGCAGAATATTCACTTCCTTAATGTTTCCACATTTAGTATCATTAGAGCAAGACATTTTTCTTGAATTCTGCTCTTTAGAAAAAAGGAGCTTTAGACCCTCAAAGACCCAATAAATTACTAAAACAGGGCAATTTATGATCCTCCATGTATCTCTACAAAGAAAATTCTCCCTGCAGGTAGACAAAGTCTGTCTAAGATTCACAGATATTAGGGGCAATTTTATGAAAGGGATCATTAATTATAACCCATGAAAGTTTAATAAGAGGTTTCTTTTTCCCCTATATCTTGCAGGAGTCAAGATCAAAGTAACTGCCATCCGTTGACCCAGCAAGCACGTTAATTGAGAAGTTCAGCATCTTTGGTATCTGTCCTTCTCCTTTTAACGTTAGATAGAACCACATTTGTAAGTTGTTTAGAAAAAGTGTTTGTTTTTTTCATTTATAATCATATACGATGGATAGCTGCTACTCTCTTTGCCTGAGATGATAGAATCGTATTCCACTAATGGTGGTGATTATTCAGAATAAGTATTCTTGATGTATTGTCAAAACTGACTAGTCTTCAGTTACACATCTTGCTTGTCTGTTCCAAGTTCAGTAATTAAGCATCTTGACAAGATGGCTACTCTTCTCTACTATTTATTTCCTGATCATTTGGAATGTTTTGCCTTCCACATCTAGTCTGATGCCCAGGAATCTCCTCACAAATACCAAATCTTTTTATACTAGTAAATAAACATAATTATGGAGAAAAAGATAATATGAGAACACAAGAGTCACCATACTGGGTCAGACCATAGTCATGAGAATATAAGAACGGCCATACAGGGTCAGACCAATGGTCCATCTCGTCCATCCTGTCTTCCAACAATGGCAAATGCCAGATGCTTCAGAGGGAATGAACAGAATGCAGCAATTTTTGAGTGACCCCCCTCCGTCATCCAGTCCCAGCTTTTGACAGTCAGAGATTTAGGGACACCCAGAGCCTGGGATTGCATCCCTGACCATCTTGGCTAATAGCCATTGTTGGTCCTATCCTTCATCAGTGTATCTAAATTATTTTTTAACCTTGTTTTATTTGTGGTCTTCACAACATCCATGGCAATGAGTTCCACAGGTTGACTGTGCATTGTATAAAGCAGTACTTCCTTTGGTTTGTTTTGAACCTGCTGGCTATTAGTTTCATTGAGTGACCCCTGGTTCTTGTGTTATGTGAAGGGGTAAATAACATTTCCTTATTCACTTTCTTCACACCATTCAGGATTTTATAGACCTCTATCATATCCCCCTTTGGTCAGCTCTTTTCCAAGCTGAACAGTCTCTCCTCACACGGAAGATGTTCAATACCCTTAATCATTTTGTTGCCCTTCTCTGCACCTTTTCATTTCTAATATATCTTTTCTAAGATGGAGTGACCAAAACTGCAAGATGTATTCAAGGTGTGGACATACCATGGATTTATATAATGGCATTGTGGTATTTACTGCCTTATCTGTCCCTATCCTAATGATTCCCAACATTCTGTTCACTTTTTTGACTGCTGATGCATATTGAGTGGATGTCTTCAGAGAACTATCCACAATGACTCCAAGATCTCTTTCTTGAGTGGTAATGGCTAATGTAGACCCCTCATTTTATATTTATAATTGGGATTATGTTTTCCAATATGCATGATTTTGCATTGATCAACATTGAATTTAATCTGCCCAGTGATCCACCCCATCTTTCACTGCTGGTCTCTCTGTATTTAAAATGCAACTCACTTTCCAATATGTGACAGATTTTGCACTGCCCACCTTCCACATAATTGGCAGATGTGGTCTGCCTCTGGGGTAGAATTTCCTGCCAGACTTGAAGTAAATTGCACATGGGGTTAATAAGTTATAAAACCTGAAATGTATGTCATCATCTTTGTTGCCCTTATGTAGCATGAAAAATGGAAAACACAGAGACACATAATTTTACTGGATTGACATATTCAAGGTCTAGTGCACAGGACCAAAGAATGGTTGGTGGAATTCTTACTTGGCATACTTTGCACAGCCAGATCCTTTGAGAGTCATAGGCCTTAACTGGGGAGATTTAAATGGGATGAGGGAAACCAAGACTCCATGACAAGCAGTTGTAGTCTGAGTGGCTTCAATCTGAAATCATTTACATAGTCTGATGTGGAAAATGTCATTAGACAATCTACGCTCCAATATTTTAACCAACATTTTGCCTTATCGCAGTTCAAATATTCCCCACTAACTATGATTTCATAAACAAAAGAGAATCCCTAGATTTAGAACGAACAAAAAACAAACAAGCTATTAACCTGGAGATAAGGTTGGAAGTAGGGATTGCTGAAATCCTTTCCTATGAAAAATTTTCCGGTTTTGAAACATTTTTTGTCCTGAACTGGCACAAAACATCAAAAACAACAATATTTTTTGCAGAAAGATGTTTTGAGAAAAAAATCCATTTTTATGAGAATGGAAACTGCATTTTTCAGCCGCCCAGCAACCTGCCTGGGAGGCTTTTGTGAATTTCACTTTCTGACAGGCAGAGATCCAGCCTTTCTGACCATGGAGCTGTGGGGAGGTGAGGGAGGCTGAGCACCCCAGTTCTCTGCCTCTAGAGCCCTTCAGCGGTGGAAAAGCTAAGAGCCAGAGTCAGGGTGCTCAGTCTCAGCAGCCCTTCTGAAAGGCAGAATGTAAAACAGACAAGAGCCAGGCAGCTGGGCAGATGTCACTTTGATTTTTATGATGGGAAAAAAATTAATTATTTTCCCCAACAACACTGAAATTTTCCCACAGAAAATTTTAGTTTTGCAAAAAGAGCACTTTTCATCAACAAAATCATTCCGATTACAGATTTCTAACCAGTTCTAGATGGAAGTACATAACAGGCTCATAGGGTGTGAAGAGGGGAGAAGGGAATTCCCTATAATCTTAGTAGACTCACCAGTCCTGTGTGAGTTTATTTAGGTCTATCAAAAGCCTATTTAAACTCACTGAACGTTTTCAAGTGTCCTATGGTTTGATAAGGTGGGGAACAGAGGATGTTGCTAGGCTGATGCTCCCAAGATACTAACTGTGGTGATTAGCCTAAAGGATCATAGGGCAGTGGGAAGAATTCTGCCATCTTGGATTGCAATGGAATATCTCAAATTCGAAAGATTCAAGCAGGTTAGAAAATAAAGGCTGTATCAGCATGAATAAGACTCTCAGTTTCCCAGTCAGGCTATTTGTTATATGGATACCTTCTGTAGGAATTTTTATATTGCCTTCAAAGGGAGTTTGCTTGTATATGGATGAAGTAAAAAATGAGTGAGGAAATCAGCATGATGTTTGGAAAATTCTTTTGGAGTGAGGTTGGCATATATGCCATGTAATAATGTGGACTCTTACCTATAATTGGTCATATAACTGGAACGTCACCACCATCATCACTGTCATCAAGAGCATTTGGCAGAATAGTTTATAGCAGTGTTTCCCAAACTTGGAATGCCGCTTGTGTAGGAAAAGCCCCTGGCGGGCCGGGCCGGTTTGTTTACCTGCCCCATCCGCAGGTTCGGCTGATCGCAGCTCCCACTGGCCACGGTTCGCTGCTCCAGGCAAATGGGAGCTTCTAGAAGTGGCGCAGGCTGAGGGACCCGCACTGGCTGAATCTATATTCTTATTCTCTATTGTTTTGGTATATGTGGCTCCTCTTGTGATGCAGACAACCAGTTATCACTATAGTTTCTCCATAGCAATAGCGTTCAAACTGTTGCTTATCTTGCTGCTGTCCGTGTGTTTATTCTTATGTCTCAGACGTCTTTCCATGCTTCTCTGTATAGCTTTTAGCATCTGCTCTGTGTATCATGTGTCTACTCCATATAGCATGGTTGGCAGTTCACAGGTGTTAAAAAAGCTTCTTTTTTTATAAGTAAAACGGAAGCTTACTTCTTACAACAGTGTACTGGTTCCTGTTGACTCTCCATCCAGCCTTGATACTTCTCTTCCCATTGTATTCCTGGATCAGATTACTGTGTATTATGAAGTCACAGTTAAAAAGGTTTTGTTCACTTTAGGTAAGATACCAGGATTGTCAAATTATCATATATTCCTTACATGAAGAATGAGTAATATCTCACTTACCAGCAATACGGCATATGAAAAGTTTTCAGTGGTGCCCACTGCACAAATGAACCTTAACCTCTAAACCCTTTTCTATGTTTTGTGATTCTTTTTTTGTTTTACCACATTTGCAAGGATGTGATTTTGGTCCCATTAGTATTTAGACTGTATCACAACTTCCATTTAACATTGGCTATGAAAGACAAGCTGCCACCATTTCCTCTGTAGATACTTCTGCTGAGCCAGCTGTAACCTGATCCTCCAGAGTATTGTATAGCTCCTTCCAAATGTAATAATTAGGACTCCTTGGACCAATAGGACAAGCTGATTGCCATTAGGAGTGCCCCTTTCTCTCGACTACCACATGTGCATTTGTGTTTGTTTTTGCTATTATAAAAGTAAAATGAGTCTGTATTTTCCCTTTCTTTTCATCTTCCTGCTCAGCCTGTCCCTGAGCTTTTGATATTCTCCATTATTAAATGTCAGTTTATGCCATTTGAGCTATCTAAAATCAGGGAACAAGCATAGAATACAGAACCACCTGGGTGTCAAGTTAGGCAAATCATTTATCAGGGCACATACCAAAAACTCACTGGTCCAATAGTTATAAGACAACATCAGCAGAAGGTTTTACAGTGTAATATCTGTACTGTGAGAATGACTCGATTGAACATTAGATATCCTGCACTGATTTCTTTAGTGGAATTTTCATGTGGACTTAAACATAGAAGAAGAACACTAAAAGAGGCCAATTGCCCAGTTTCAACTGCTCACCCATGATCTTTTCACCTAACTGAATGCTGTGATGTACAAGTTATCACCATTGCAGAATTTACAGCACATAAAAGTGAGAATAGCTGTCTGCTGAAGCATTTTGTGTTAGGCAAAACTTAAAGGGCCAGATTTTAAAGGTGTTTAGGCACCTAAATAACTTTAAAAATCTGACCTGGAAGTTTCTGGGCTCTAGATGAATTGCTATGATAGTGATCTTTGATTTTCCCTGTCATGAACTAAACTGATTGCTAAACATTTCTGCAAATGTTACAAGTGACAAATGGATAATCTATTGTCTGTTAGTGTTTTCCTAAGGATGTTGTTAATGACCAGAATTAGAAGATAAGATATTGGCAGCCTATCAGAGGTATTCTAATATATTAAAACTTTGGTTTTACTCATTATAAAACTTGGAAACTAGACATGGTAGCATCTCCATTGTGCGCCTTTCCTGCAGGGGGTGAGGTTTTCATAATCAGACTTTGCACTAATCAAAAAGAGAGCCTGCTAACAATCTTCCCCTGTAATAAAACTTTAATACTTTGCCAAACAAGTTCTTATGACCAAAACATGAAAAAGAAGACAATTTGTCAGCTGGTAAATTTGTGTCAAACTTACTTCTTAGTAAACTCTATGGGGAAATATATCTGGGAAAAAAATCTAGGTGTCGTCATGGAGAACTCAGTAAGGACGTCTTCTTAACATGCAGCAAATAAAACAGATGGATGAATTAATGAAGACACTAATAAGAATACTAGTCCTGTATAAACATTGAATAGTGCCTTGTTTGGATGCCTTATCTTACTTGTCTGGATGTGGACTGCATATTTTCCCCTACCCGATTAAGTCTCACTGAAGAACAAAGATGATTACTGTCATGGTATAATTCCCAAATCTGAACCTTAGCATCCAAAAATATGGGTACCAGCATGAATCCTCTAAACTTAATTACCAGCTTAGATCCTGTAGTGCTGCCACCAATCAGGACTTAGAGTAGAGCCCCTGATAAGCTCTGGTCTCCCCAAAACCTTCCCTGGAGACTCCCAAGACCCAGATTCCCTGAGTCTCACAACAAAGGGAAAAAACCATTCCCTTCCCCCTCCTCTCTTCCTCCCAGATTCTTCCCGCCCTGGGTACTAGGAGAGAGAGACAGATTCAAGCTTCGTGAATTTAACAAAGGGATTCTCTCTTTCCCCCTCCCTTCTCCTGGAGAGAGAGATAAACACAGAGCAGATTTTCCCTCCCCCCTGTCTTTCCTTTCTCCCACAAATTCCCTGGTGAGTGCAGACTCCCTTCCCTGGAGTCTTATACAAGATAACCAAAAGATCAATTAGATTCTAAAAAAGAGGAAAACTTTAATAAAAGAAGGAAAAACATAAAAATTGTCTCTGTAATCAAGATGAAATATTACAGGGTCTTTTTATAGGTACAGTGTATCCTAGTAACACAACTATCTCCAGGTAGATTATACAGTGTAAGCTTCTTTCTCCAGGAACCATACACATCAGTATCACTGTCACAACACAGTCACTACAACCGTAGTTGTCTATGTAATCAGCATAAAACAATTGAAAGATTATAACCGCCTTTTTACTTACTCACTATTCTGAATAGATAAGAGACTGTAGCAGGGAGATTGGCAGAAACCTGGTTGCACTTCTAGTCCTGTCCAGGACCCAGAGAGAACAAAGCCAAACCCAAAAACCACAAACAAAGGCTTCCCTCCCTTGAGATTGGAAAGTATCTTGTTTCCTGATTGGTCCTCTGGTCAGGTGTTGTTTGTTAACCCTTTCCAGGTGAAAGAGACATTAACCCTTAGCTATCTGTTTATTACAATTACTAATGAGTCCAGTCTCCCAGGAAGTGTAGGAGCAATGTATATTTGTTAACAATTGACACTCTAGGTATATCATCTATCCAAAGTCAGATGACTATGCATGCAATATACAAAAACAGAATGTCTTTCATTTATTTAAACCTACTGTCTAACCCTGTCACTTGCTTTCTCTAGATGCATGTTTGTACCTGTGGTATTATAGCTATACACCTCGATATTTGCTTCTCCTTTCCACTATTCACCCTGATACCCTACTGCCTGCTCCTTCTCCCTTCTCCCCTCCTCTCTCCCATGCATGCTGAGAGGGGAGATGACCAAGGGGGAGTATGATAGAGGTCTATAAAATCCTGAATGGTGTGAAGAAAGTGAATAAGCACCTCCCTAGTATCTCCCCTCACTGCCTTCTCCCCTTCCACAAACACTGTCTGAACCAACCCCTTCTGCATACACAACTTCCTGATTTTCTGTCTTTTTCCTTATTACTTCTCCAGGCCTTTCTCATCTCTTTCTTCTTGTCTTTCTTCTCGCCCTTTTTCAATCTCTCAATTTTAACCTTTTTTAAATCTTCTTTCCTGATTTCCTCCCTTACACTTTCTCTTCTCTCCTCCCTTCTCATTTTCCCTATCCTCTTTCCCTGTCCTCTTTCTGGTTGTTTCTTTTCTCCTATTCAGACCTAGCATGTTTCTTAAGAGTACCCTTCTCTTCTATTCCAGCTTTTTAAATAAGGAGATTAACATAAGGCCCATGTAAAGCTGTTGGGTTTTTAATTTATTAAAAACTCAGAATGCTTATTTGAAATGATAAATGTGCTTTGCTTTAAATTATATAACGCCTTCACTGCCTTAAATGTATTCTACTCTGCAGTCCACCGCTGATCTATGAAATCCATGATAGAAGTTATCGTCTGACATTTTGTTTGATTTTTGAAATCTCCAGGTCAAGTGATGAAGCTGCTCTAGGCTGTCTCCTTTGCCAAAGGTTTTAAAAGTGGTGAGTATTGTCTATCAGTCCTTAGATGTGTAGAACTTTGACACCAACATTTATCCACCTTTTATATGTCTCGGGAGATTTCCAAGGCATTTACAGACCATAGGCCCAATATTGATTGGAACGAAAGGTGCTCAGCTCCTCTGCAGATTGAGCCCCTACTCCTAAGCCTAGTCTGCATCTACATTGTACAGTGTGAATTGACATAAGACTCACAATGCTTTCTCCATTAACTATCTTCCTATACTTTGTTATACTCTGCTGCATATTTTCAACAGCACTGAGAAGTTTGATATCAAACATAATTTTACGTTTAAGTTGTCTTTCTTCAGCCTGCTAGTTCACCTTTAAAATACAACTCATGTTGTTTTCAAGCTTGAAAATTGTGATTATTTTGGCCACAATTTTGACCTTCATCCCGCGAAAGAGGACAGTTGGATTAAAGTGGAAGTATTGTCAATTTCCTGCAAACTGTTCTGCTTTTAGGGCTTATAGCAAATTATTTACTAATGAGGTCTAATTCCCCAAATTGACTTATGAAGGATTTTCCACGACTTTTAGCATATGTCAACATTTGTTGCCAGACTCATTGAAATAGGGATCAAATATGTGATTATCAGCCTCTGGATGACATGGAAGATCTGGAGGAGCTGTATGTATGGGAATGGCCTTGGGTCCAATTAATTGATGTACTAGAGAGGGGTTCTCTGTAACAGTTATTATACCTTCTCAATTTGCTCAGCTTTCACCGAACTGCACCCTTAATATTTTAAGCATTTTTAAACTTATATCAGCCATCTCACCGATGCCTGTTTCAAGAAACAGTTGTAGACAGTGCAGTTGACAAGTTCACCCATGTATTTGATGGGATTGCAGGGTTTTGGTATTTATCAAAACTGTGTTATAGCAGGGAAGAAGCATGAGAAAGATTAAATGTTGCAGAACAGAGTCTGTTAAACCTGATGATTATTACCAGTATCTTCTGTTACTGAACTGTAATATTTAATACTACATTTTAAAGAGTACTGATGTAAGCTTGGTTCACATATCTCAGCTTAATTCTTAGCTCTATGTTGTAAAATGTTCTACTCCATTATCCAATATATTTTTAAAGAATTATAAATGTTATATATATATAGTTTGAGAGTCATAGGATGCACAGATGAAAAATAAAAAGGTAAATAGGTACATCATGAGAGAAGGCAATAAGGGGGTCAGACATTACTAAAATGGGGAATAGAAATGTAAAATTCAGCTAAGAGGTAAATTAAATAGTATTAAACCCTGAGATACTTATTAAGCCATCAGTGGGAAGCTAGATGATGATGTCACACCTAGCAGAGGGAAGAAGACTCATGTAAAGTTGGATGAGTTCCAGTTTGTGCTATAGATTTATGCAGTTAATTTTGTCCCTTGACTGCATTCAGATGAGCATTTCTTCTCGACATACACCAAGAAAATTGCTGCATTATAGCTGTGTTAATGGTAATCAGCATGCTAATGAGCACCAGAAGGTCGTTACAGAAAAGAGAGGTTCAAAGATGTACAACCTAGAGGAGAAAAAGAAGTAAGTCTTTAGGGAATGCAAGCGTCTTGTTTGTAGGTCATAGATTATTTGTTTTGGTCATTGCAGAGTACAGGGAGTTTAATTTAAGGACAGAAAAAGATTAAGCTTTTTGAATTTTAGAAGTAGCATAACCTAATTAAATATATGCCTATGAATAGAAATAAAAGAGCACTGCATTCCTTTTTTTTCTATTCTAATCACATGTGTTCTTTGATAGATATAGTAGCATTATGGTATGTTTCTTGTATGGTATGAAATATAACATTGTTACTCACATTTAAAATAAAATAGGAAACTACACTTCCAGGGTTTTCTACTTTGCTAATGAAAGCAAGAAAAAGAGGGTGAGGTCTTACAGACAAAAAATCAGAGAAAATATGTCAAGACAGCAAATGAAGACACAGAGTAAAATCAGAGAAAAGAAACCATTCAAATATATCTGTGGGCGTAAGATGCCAATAAAAATACAAAACTCAGAAGCTACTCAACCATTTGTCACTAATATATCAGTGACATAACAATCATAGTGAATGTATAAAATACTAAATGGTAAATATCTCCTTGTTTTCATCAGGTACTCATTTCTGCTCCAAAAGGTTAATGTATGCATTGTTACTGACAAAAAGTATATATACACTATCAGATGGGATTCTAAAACACCAAAAATGTAGGTGAAAAAAGGGGAAGCTCTTTGGCCATTTTAGGGGGAAAATCATATTATAGGAAGCATAAGTAAACAGTTAATATGTAAACCTTGTACAAGCTAGATCCTGTACATTATGGGCCAGATTGTCAAATGCACACATTGTCTCCTTAGGGCAGGGGTGGGCAACCTCTGGCACGTGACTCATCAGGGTAAGCACCCTGGGGGGCCGGGCCAGTTTGTTTACCTGCCGCGTTGGCGGGTTCGGCTGACCCCGGCTCCCACTCGCCATCCCAGGCCAATGGGGGTGGCGGGAAGCCGCAGCCAGCACATCTTTCGTTCACACTGCTTCCCGCCATCCCCATTGGCCTGGGATTGGGAACCACGGCCAGTGGGAGCCACAGTCGGCCAAAGGTGATGACACGGCAGGTAAACAAACTGGCTCGGCCCGCCAGGGTGCTTACCCTGGTGAGCTGCGTGCCAGAGGCTGCCAACTCCGCCTTAGGGTCAGATTTTCAGAAGAGTTCAGTTTCCAATTAGGCACCTAAATGAAGTGACCAGATTTCCAAAAGTGCCTAGCAGCTCATGTGAGAAAAATGGGAACTAAACTTTTGACGTCTAAATGAGAGCTGTTGGGTGCTGAACTCTTTTGAAAATGTGAGCAGATATGCTCAGTAAAATCTAGCAGCTGGTGGTTCTCACTAAACACACCCTTCTAATAATAAAGGGGTTGTTTCTGTTTAGATTTTCTACTAGAGGTAAGATGGAGGAAGTCGGTGGCAGATCTAGGAACAAAACTTAGATCTCTTGAATTCCAGTTTAGTGCTTCGGTCACAAGCTATTGAAATCTAGGCTATGTCTGACTGGATTAGACCAATGGCCCATCTAAGCTAGTATCCTGTGTCCAAGAGTGGTAAACACCAAATACTTTAGAGAAATAGGTAAGATACAATAGACATCTATAAGATAACCTGCTTCAGATAATGTACCTCCGAAACCCCCAAAATGAGAGGTTGGTTCAATTCCTGTAAGAAAAAGGTTTGAATCCCATCCAAAACTCTTGTTTATTTTTAAAATGTACTGTTACAACACTGAATACTTTTCTTATGCATAAAAACGTGTAATCTCTTTTTAAATTCTGTTGAGCACTTGGCCACAGTAGTTTCTGTGGCAATGTGTTCCATAGGTTAATTGTGCATTGTATGAATAAGTTAATCTTTCCTCCTCTCACAGGCCTAGGCTTTGTTATTATGAAGACTTAAATTCATCAGTAAGCTAAAGTTGACAGATCTCCTGTTAAGACACTATGCAGTTGTTGCACTTCCTGTTGCTTGCTTCATCTCAATAACTGGAGCTCAAAAGGAGCATTCCAGGGTTGATTGATCAGCTAGGCTGGATGCTAGAATACCAGGCAGTCACTTGTTTGCATTATCTCTTTTTCATAATTTAGTTCCTGAGTTATCCTGAAGTCACTCATTCCACACTGAAAATAGCACATGCTACCAGGAGTGGAAGGAAACAGATTATTGGTGAATTCAGAAGGAAAAAGACCACACTGGGATACTACCGAGGTATTTTTAAAAAAGTGTTAGAGAAGGTCAGTCAGCACATGAGTCAACTACTAAGTAGAGAGAATGTTACCCTTTGAGCAGTTTATTCAATAATAGGGTTGTCATAAATAAATAGCTAAGGGTTAATGTTTCTTTCACCTGTAAAGGGTTAACAAAGGGAACCAAACACCTGACCAGAGGACCAATCAGGAAACCGGATTTTTCAAAGCTCAGGGACGGAATGTTTGGGTCTGTGTCTTTTG
>NC_133769.1:289459186-289479388 GCF_003597395.2 Chelonoidis abingdonii | reverse complement strand
GGGGTCCCCCAGAGAAGGTTTTGGGAGACCAGAGAGGGAGTCAGGCCCTGGAAATTCCTGGCTGGTGGCAGTGATATCAGATCTAAGCTGGTAATTTAAGCTTAGAGGGTTCATGCTAGCTTCTCAGTTTATGAACGCTAAGGTTCAAATCTGAGTAGGAAGCTATGACAAGGGTTTGGTGCACCAACCACTGATTCAGTCTGGTACTGGCCTCAGAGCCTAGATGGCTCACAAGTCTGATCCAGTATGGCAAATACATATATTCATATATAAAGTCTAATAATAATGACAATGATTTCAGCAATGAGAGAAATTAACAATGGTTACCTAAGAGCCAATGTGTAAGGAACAAGTAAATCCCTCCAACACTGAGAATGACAAGCAATGCAGAAGATAAAATCCTAAACATTAGGAAGCCTACCTTCAGCAAATATTTTAAATCCCATGTTAACTTCAAAGAGAGACCAAATGGCCCTGTTCCCCCTCCTTTTTTTTTTTCTACACTTTGACAATACTTGTTCCCCCTTAATGTATTTTAAATTGGATTGAAGAGACATGGAAAAGTTTCAAATGACAATTTGAATGGTATATGAAAGCTGTACAGTGAAAAGTTGCTCTCTTCCTGATGGTGGTTGGTGTGGATAAACTGTGTATAGACAGTAGATTAAATGAGGAGGAGGATGAAGAGGGAGAAGAAAGCACTGCAAAAGCAATATAAAGGTTTGAGCATTATTGTGTGTCTAGGGAAAACGTCACCTCAGAGAGGGACAAGGTGGGTGAGGTAATATCTTCTTCAAGAGCTCTGTGTAAGCTGGAAAGCTTGTCTCTCTCACGAACAGAAGTTGGTCCAATAAAAGATATTACCTCATCCGCCTTGTCTCTTTTGGAACACAGGATATTCAACTCTAGAAATGTTTCACTTCACAATGATCCTAAAAGGCCTTAAAGAAGTGAAAGTATCTACTGGATATTATAGCAAACTGGAACATCCACACCATAAATACAAGGAATGATTGTGGTAAGTACTAGAAACTGTAAATTAGACTTAGTAAAAAAGAAAGCTCAAGGAAATTTTTGCAAAAATGTTCACAAACATTTGTTTATTTTTTCCATCAATTTAGAAATTCCAGTAAAATTTCAAAATTCCAACCAGATTTACTGTGTACATGGTAACAACTTTTAACTTAACCTCAATTGTTAATTCCATGTAACTAGGAGGGACACTGACTGCAGAAGGATTAAAGCCTGACTAATCTAAATGTCAGAGAAAATGAACATCACAAGGCCTAGAATTCAGAGATTGCTCTGAATGTTGTGTTACTGGGATGCCATAACGGACTATTTTACAATTTTTCTACAAATAGCATGCTTGAAGATACCACACTTCATAAGCCTTCAAGCATGTCTAATCCTTAATTGCTCCTTTCAGAATATGGGGACCCTACCATTGTTTTACCATTGTTTACCATCACCAGACAGACAATTCCTGAACATTGCTAAGGCATCCAGAGACAGCTTTTCAGTTAGGCACAGTATGCACATGCCTAGGAGCGCCAATGTTCTAGGGGCGCCTAAAAGTTAAAAGTGGATTAAAAGTCTCATTTTTTACCGAAAACATGAAAGTCAGCTGTATGTGGGGGTGGGGGGAGGCTGAAGACGCTGTGCCTGGGGCACAAAGTGTAAATCTGGCCCTGGAGGCACCAATGTCATTATGAGACATCTACAAGTATAGGATACCCCACTCTAACCAGTAGAATCTTTTAAGTACTACCATTGTACAATGGACTATGCTTATCATCAAGAAAACGTTTCACTCTTCACACAAACCAGATGTTAACTATTGTGCTATTTATTGTATTTTGACAAATTTCTCATTTTGCCTTATTTAGAGTGATATCAGACAGACGTCAATAAAATAATAATACTATTTCACTCTTGGAGGATAGGTCAATGGCTATCAATGGCTTTTAGTCAAGATGGTCAGGGATGAAACCCCATGCTCTGGGTACCCCTAAGCCTCTGACTGGATGACATTGGCTGGATCAACTGAAGATTGCCCTGTCCTGTTCATTCCCATTGAAGCATCTGTCACTGGCCACTGTCGAAAGACAGGATACTGGGCTAGATTGGCCATTGGTTGGAGCCAGTAGGGCCATTCTTACATTGTGTTCTTACATGGCACTTTTCATCTTTAGATCTCACTGCACTTTAGAAAAGAGGTCGGTATCTTAATCCCATCTGTAAAATGGGGAAACTGAGGCACAAAGAGGTGAAATGACTTGCCCTAGGTCTCTCCACAGGCCTGAGCTGGGAGTTGAAACCCTGTCTTGAGTGTCAGTCTTGTGCCCTATCCACTAGGCTACACTCTCTAGAAAGTATTATGAGTTAACTTCAGAGGAAAAGAGGGTAGCAAATACTGTACCTACATTTTAAAGGGGCTCTCTGGGTGATCCAGGTAATCATAGTCCACCAAGCCTTACATCTGTACCTGGCTAATTAATGAAATAAAAAAAAAAAACTAAATACCTGGCAGATCATGAGATGATAGGGTCTAACCAGCACACTTTCTTCAAAGGAAAACCATGTCTAACTAATCTCTTAGAATTATTTGAATGGGTCAGTAAAGGAGAGCCGGTTGACATCATTTATTTAGACTTGCAAAAGGCCTTTGACAAAGTCCTGCACAAGAGGCTACTAAAGAAGCTCAGTAGTCCTGGTGTGAGAAGTAAAAAAATATTATGAATCAAAAATTGGTTAAGAGAGAGGACACAAAAAGAGTAGGATTAAACAATCAATTTTCATCATGGCAAAACGTTAACATCAAGGTGCTTCAAAGAGCAATGCATACTGGAGTGTAAATTTTTAACTAATTATATGCCTCAGATAGTTTTAAATTAACTGTTTCAATTCAGGAAAGGGATCTGCACATCACAGTAGACAGTTTAATTTAGACCTCTGCTCAATATGTAGCTTTGGCAATAAAAGCAAACAAGATGTCAGGATGCTGAAGAAATGGAATGGAGAAAAATGCTATTTTCTGTAATGTCTTTATGTAAATATTATCAAACCTTTATATAATCAATGGTTTGGCCTCATCTGGAATTCTGCATGATATATTTGTCACCCAATCTCAGAAAGGATATTGCAGAATTAGAAGGGGTTCAAAGAACAGCAACAAGAATGAACAAAGGCATGGAAAAACTATCCTATGAAGAAAGATTGAAAAGATGGGCATTTTTACCTCAGAAAGATGACAAATAAGAAGGAACATGACAGAAGTATATAAAATAATGAAAGGTATACAAAAAAATTGATCAGGAACATATGTTTTCACTGTTTCATAACACAAGAACTTGATGACATTCAAAAGTTGTAAATTCAAAACTGATAAAAGGGAACACTTTTTTCTACAAATGTGTAATTGGACTATGGACTTATAGCCACTGGAAGTTAAGCTCAGGAACTTGGCAACACTCAAAAAGGGACTGGACGTTTATATGGAAAGCAAGACTATCCAGAGTTGTTGTTATTAATGACAGCAAAAATTTTGGAAATTAAATCACATACTTAAGGGTTTAGGTCAATAACTAATAGAAGCCAGGGTGGGACATAATAAGGAGAGCAGATTATCCCTCAGCTTCAAACTGGGGATATCCCCACTTTCCTCTGGTTCTGACCATTGTCATAAATAGGATGGACCTATGTTCTGATCCAGAATAGAAATTCTTGTTCCTTAATATGATATTATTGAGGCCAAATTATCACCTTCTGAAAATGCAACCACAAATGCTGGTGTGCATATGCAGAAGCATAGCATTTATTGATGCAAACAGACTATTGCAGAGTCAGAGGGACTGAACATTTGTCTGTTGACATGCACAATCACTCAGCTTACACAGGAGTACGCAGAGGCTTTTTATTTGTTAACTAATGCACAATTTTTTTAAGGTCTCCTGGAAATTTGTCCTTGTGTCATATTGATCTTTTCTCCAATGGAATTTCTAAAGGGCAGATGACAACTATAATTTCTTTCATCAAATAAAACTGCAAAAAGAAACACACATGGTAAAACTTTTTGTATATTTTCTATATTTAGATGGAAACACGAAAGAGAAAATTATGGACCCAATCCTGGAGACCGAACTCTCAAGGTCCATTTCTCCTCCTACTGAAGATTGGAAGATTTTTCCTCAGTATATTCTGATGCAGAAAAGCTCTTAAGCATAGGCTTAAATCCATCCAGGTTCAGGGCAGGTGCTTACCTGCTGTCTTGAATGGGGATGATTTCCTGAATTGGGGCCTAAGACTTGAGAACACACTTAAAGATTTGGCCCTGTTTCAATAGACAAAGCATATGAACTATATTTAATCAGACAGATCTTTTTGATCTTGCTTCTAACTTCCCACTCTAAGGCTACACCTACACTATGGTAGTAAGTCAACCTATGCTATGCAACTCCAGCTACGTGAATAACATAGCTGGAGTCGAGTCGACATACTACTTAGATTGAGTTAGATCGAGGGTCTACACTGCAGAGGATAGGGGGTCAATGGGAGAAAATCTCCTGTCGACTTATCTTACTCTTCTCCTCAGGGGTAGAGGACAGGGGTCCACTAGAGAGCGATCTGCAGTCGATTTGGTGGGTCTTTACTAGACATGCTAAATCAGCCGTCGGTGGATTGATCTCAGAGCGTTGATCCCTGCCGTAGTGTAGACCTGCCCTAAGAATACAATTTACTCATTTTCATATGAAACAAAACCAAGAATCTCATGGACATCAGACGATATTAGTAAAATTATTTCAAAATGCCTATAAAACGCATAATGTTCTAGTTTACTGGAAACCAAGACAAAACAAGTATAACCAATAACCCTTTTCTCCTTTCTTATTCTCTCTTTGTGGTGAAGCTCAGTACAGTGCCCTTAGGTTTTTCCCACTATATATGTAGATGTGGAGAAGAAATCAGCTACATTTGCACAGGTTCGGGGACTAGTTAAATTAAAATGGTTACAGATAATGTGTTGATCTTTTTTACATAGTATTTATATACTAGAAGCATCACCCCAAATCAGCTATTTTAACATAATGTAATGCAACAAAATATTGTTTTAGTCACAAAGAAATTCTATAGAAGGAAGCATATTAGATAAAGTATTGCTCGTGGTGTAATTTTAATTCAGAAAAATCTTGCTAAGAGGGCTTATTTAAATAGGTTCTCCCTGAGATGAATATTTAGAAAAAATTCCTACAGGATGATTTATAGAAAAAATATATGAACAGAATGAAGGACTGAAGAATTTTATTAGAAAAGAGTCTCATTTCCACAAAATATAAATTATATCTTTTAGAAAATATATTGAATTTTATTAATATTCTGCAGACAGCCTGCAGTATTAATCTCCACCCCTACCTATAAGATTTTCATTATAATGTACAAGGTGTATTTACCCTTTAACGAAATAATTTTTGAGCATTTCAGTACAGCCTTGACTGCAGTTTACATACCTTACAAAATATTTTCATTTTAGAGTCACAAAATATTTGTGTGGGTACACACTATAAAACTTTTAATGAGATATTTGTGTGTGTATGTATGCGTATACAATATGTCATTTTATATACATGTCCATAAATATATATATATACACACACACACATATACACACACAGCTATATAACCTATGCATTGGCTATGTCTTCATTTGTGGTACTATCTTTTATATTTGTACCTTGCACCATATCTAGAACATTGGTGGTTGGCAACTGTGTATAAGTCGTGTTAGATAAAAACAGCCAGGCTGACACCAAATTTGTTTGCATAATTGGCAATCAGTGACTAGGGAGTGAACAGACTGGAAGACACACTAACAGTTAATTACATGGGGAGATCTGGATAATCAACATTTTATTTATAGTGGTTACATACTCTTTTTTCACATAACTTCTCCCTCATTTGGTGCTCAGGGAATGCATCCAAGTTGTGCTGTGAGTGAGTGAGGCTGTTGTCTGTAGGAACCCTGCCTCATTCATGCTAGAATTTAAAAGAAGTGTAGAGACTGAGGAATTTTGCAGGCAGAAAAAGGATGGTCTGAAGTAATGCACTTTGAGAGCGATTCTCTTCTGCATGCCTCTTAGGGTTAGTCTACACTGGAAAGTTAAGTTGACCCAGTTATCTCACTCAGGTGTGAAAAATTCACACCTCTGAGACACATAGTTAAGCCAATTTCAGCCCAGTGTAGACAGTACCAGGGCAGAGAAGTGGATTTACTACAGCAACAGAAGAACCCCTCCAGTCACTGTAGCACAGGGGTCGGCAACCTTCGGCATACAGCCCATCAGGATAATCCACTGGCGGGCTGTGAGGCATTTTGTTTATGTTGACCGTCCGCAGGCACGGCCTCCCACAGCTCCCAGTGGCTGCAGTTTGCCTTTTCTGGCCAATGGGAGCTGCGGGAAATGGCATGGGCCACAGGGATGTGCTGGCTGCTACTTCCCACAGCTCCCATTGGCCAGGAACGGCGAACTGTGGCCACTGGGAGCTGCAGGGGATGTGCCTGCAGATGGTCAATGTAAACAAAATGTGTCCTGGTCCACCAGCGAATTACTCTGATGGGCCATGTGCCAAAGGTTGCTGACCCCTGCTGTAGTAAATGGCTACACGACAATGCTACAGCAGCACAGTTGCAACACTGAAGAGGAACTGTGTAGCATTTCTATTGTAGACAGAGGCTACAATCTACACACTGAACAACGTGCACTGTTGGGGAAGGTGCATATTCTGCAGAGGTTTGAGTTCCATTGTCCAGAGACCTCTCTTTTCTCACTTAGAAAAGATGTTGTCTAAAAGGTTAAATGCCTGAATTTTGATATGTAAATGTTCAGACACCAGCTTTTGATGAATATTTTTTTTCTAGACCTTGACTTCCATAATGTTAATAGAAACAGTAATGTTCCATAATGCTAACATTGTTTTAAACATTTTTTAAAACAGCCTATGCACAAAATTCTGTTCAGCAGAACCTCTACCTGAAGTTTCAAGTGCTTTATTTGTATACACACACACACACACACACACACACACACACACACACACACAGAAGGATCCAAGCAAACATCAGACATTTGTCTTGAAATTTCAAAAATAGTCGCTTAACTCACTGTGTTTTAAACAGATTTACCTCTATCATTTTAAAAAGAAAATAAGATCCTGATTCCGCTGAAACTGCTGTAAATCAAGATCAACTTCAGAGGCAAGATTTACCACAATGTAAATGCAAAAAAATAGATTGTATTAAGACAGGATCAGGCCCCAAAACTGTACCTTAACTAGTGGTGTTTGGGTGCTTGTTTTCGTGCCTAACAAAAGGATTTTTAATCTTTCTTCAACTGAAAAATACAATACAAGTTTAACTGTGAAGTTACTAACCACTTCTCCACAATAGCATCCATTATGCTATTGTACCATAGTTGGCTTATTCAAAAGCAACAAGATATTTACTATAATATGCACAGTACAACTGCTTGAAAAAAATCAATACATTTACAGCAGTTATACATACATTACAGCTGATCTGTTCTTCTGTCTGTAAATGTTTTATATGATTATGTGGAAGAGATTTATACAGTTCTGTATTTTGTTATCTTTAATATGATTGCATAAATATAAAATTAATGTAGTATAACTCTTGAATGGGAAATCCTTCAAGAAGAACATGAATCATTTAACAGCACTGTTTATTCTACATTACAAGTCAAGTCCTAGTCTCAATGCCAAACATTAGTAAACCAGGTTGATTCAAGGGAGTTCTGCAGACAACAAGGACATTATTGCTTTCTCCTTTCCTATGTTGTGGAGTGCTAGAAGCTTCTCTGAGGCTATTACTAAAGCATCAGGGCTGCAGTATTCTGATTGGCTACCAATCGCTATTTTGCACAACAGACCTTGGTCTGAAGGTATGCATAATTTCAGATCCACCGCAATGCCTCATTCAAGGCATTTGTGTGCTGAGGGGAGTGGGAGCCTGTCACAGGTTGATGCTGGCCCTTTAAGAGGGAAGAGGCCAGTGCACCTGTGACTTGTCACCTGACCTTTAAAGAGGCTTAAAAGAGGGCACCTTGGCCTAGAGGAAGGAGACCTGGTGAGTCAGAGATGCCTTAAAGTGCAGATGGAGTCAGTCAAGAAAAGGGCAGGTAAGAGTTGCCTGAGAGGTCCCTGAAAGAGGACAGAAGGAGCAGCAGAGAGTTGCCAGGGGACACCTGTCATAAACAGATAGCTAAGGGTTAATGTTTCTTTTACCTGTAAAGGGTTAACAAAGGGAACCAAACACCTGACAAGAGGACCAATCAGGAAACCGGATTTTTCAAAAGCCTTAAGGGAGGGAATTTGTGGGTTTTTCTTGGTCTTGGGTCTTTGTTCTGTTGTCTCTCAGCTATGAGAGGGGTCTATTTCAGTCCTTCCTAAATCTTCTGTTTCCCAGTTGTAAGTACAAGGTAGCAAAAGTATAGTCTTTTTAAATTGTTTTGCTGTATTTGCATCTGTGTATTGGCTGGTGGATCTTTATGTGTATTTGGCTATAAGTACTTTAAAATTGTATTGTTTTTGGGTAAGGCTGTTTACTATCCTTTCTCATTGTTTATTCATTTTCTATAAGTTGAAAGCCCTGTATCTTACCATCTAGATACAGAGAATGGTTATTCTATTCTTTCATTCTTCTTTTTATTAAAAGTTTTGCTTTTTAAGACCTGTGATTTTTTTTTTAGTTGACCCACCAGGAAATTGTGGGAGAAAGGAAAGACAGCGGGGGGGGAAAGCTGCTCTCTGTGTTTAACTCTCTAGTGTCCCAGGGCGGGAAGAAGCTAGGGGAAAGAGGAGAGAATCTCTTTCTGTTTGTCTTTGCGGTTTGTCTCTTTGTGGAAAGAGAGAACATGCTTCTGGTATTGTGATGTTAAAGAGGTGCATCAGTAACTCTCAGGTTAGCCCAGAGAGGAAATTCGGTGGGGGGGAGGTGGGAGGAATGGTTTATTTCCCTTTGTTGTGAGACTCAGAGCCTCTGAGCCTTGGGGTCCCCCAGGGAAGGTTTTGGGGAGACCAAAGGGAGCCAAAACCCTGGAATTTTTGGGAAAAGGGCAGGTAAGAGTTGCCTGAGAGGTCCCTGAAAGAGGACAGAAGGAGCAGCAGAGAGTTGCCAGGGGACACCCGCAGAGAGCTGAAAGCTCCCCAGCCCTCCATGGAAAGAGAGGAATTGCCAGAAAACCAGCAGAGGAAGATGCCTGCTGATCTGCTATATCAGAGAGCCATGGCAGAAGTGGGCTGAAGGCTGAAAGTAGCAGAAGAAGATGCCTGCAGCCTCTCTGAGCCAGACAGATGAAGCTGGGGTTTCTCTTTTGGAACAGCATGGGCTATTTATACTCAGACTGTTTGACTGTTTCTGGGAATCACTGAAAGGGTAACTGAGACAGGTGCGCCCATCATGCCACAGCCTACCGCTGGAGGAGCCACCTTATCACAGAGCCCCCTGTAGAACTCAGCTCTATATTATGTAGGGAGTGCAGACTCTATGGCCAGGCTCCCCACAGCCTGCTCCCCTTGAACTCTAATTCACTGCCTTTCAGCAATAGAAACCTGTGGAGGATAGAGGCAGGATTTGCTCTATCCTCTGACATCCTAAAGGTTTTTCCTTGCTTGTGAAATTTCAATCCCACAATAGCTGTACCAAATCCAACAAATGCAAATACTCTTCTACTCTGATATTTATTTTCTAATACTCAAAGCCAAATTTTTAAGCATGTGTGCCTAAAACTAAGCCTCTAAGCATATTATTAAGGGTGCTCTACATTTCCCATTGGAAGACCTTGTAACTTTTTCAGACTAACTGTTTGGGCCAAATTTTTTCATGCTGGCTGTTGAAAAGTTCAGCCAAAACAGTTCAGCAGTTTCAAGAAGCAAGGTTAGGGGAAAATACATTGTTATGCAATGTAAAAATCTGGAACCCTTTTCCCTGAGACGCTCTGGAGAAGGGACTTGTGTGCCAGGGAGTAGGTGTGGGAGGGGGGTTGAGGGTGCTGGGTGTGGACTCCGGGCTGGGACAGGGGGTTGGGGTGCAGGGCATAGGGTTGGGCCAGGGATAAGGAGTTTGGAGTGGAGCAGGCAGGCTGCCCTGAGGCTGGTGGCCACAGAGGACTATCCCCTCCCAGCCCTCTCCCCACTGGCAGCAGTGAGCTCCCGGGGATAGGGCATAGGCGGGCCCTCCCTGGACCCCCTGACACGACACTCATCCAAGCATCCCTAGGCTGCTGTCCAGGAGGCCCAGCCAGGATAAGCCTCCCTCCTCGGAGTTGACTCGGAGTCGCCGCTGGGGGTGTGTGGCTGCCATGCACCTCCTCCTTTCCTCCTTCCTGCAGGTGCAGCAGCCGCCTCAGCCTGCTCCCGGTGCCACTCCCTTATAGATGCCAGCGGCTGGCAAGGGAGCGCAGTGCAGAGCTGCAGGGGGCAGCCGCCCGCTGCCCGGGGCAGGCAGGGATGCTCGGGGGAGAGACTCAACCCCAAACATTGGTGGAGCCAGGCCCTCTGAGCCCTGAATTTGCTGGAGCCTGGGCACCACGGGCGCATATAACTCGCTGCCCCTGGTTGCAAAGTCAAGCACTCCAAAGTTAGGAAATGCCAGAATTAAGGTTACCTGTGCATTACGATACAATCTTTAATTACAGTCACATAATGTTTTATCCACAGGACCTGTGCCTTATTCTGTGCATAGGCTGTACCTGCTCTGGGGATTAATATGGGGTACGTACAGAAGGAGATTTGTATGTAGGACCCGGGCTTCATTTGTTGCTGAAGTTGGAAGCTGTGTAGTCAAGGAGGCCAGGGCTTGTGGGAAGAGAAACAAAGGTCTCATGATTAAGGAAGTTGACTGCTGCCCTGAAGAACTGGATTCCGTCCCTGGCTCTGCCACAGAATTCCTCTATAATGCTGGGCAAGTCACTGAAACCAAACTTTTCACAGGTGGTTAAGTGCGTGTTCTTCATTTTCTGGGTGCTTGACTTGACAACCTGGGGTCTGATTTGCAGAAGGGCTAAGCACTCTTAGATGCAACTGAAGTCAATGGGAGCTGTGCTTTGAACATAGAAAGTGCTGTATAACGCTAACTACTTTGACAAATCAGGCTCTGGCTCTCTCAAATTCAACACCCAAAATTAGTGGCTACTTTTGACCTGACTCTCTCATCTGCTCCCCCTCTGTAAAATGGAGATAATACCACCCCCTCACCTCACTAGGATGTTGTGAAGATAAAATCTTTAATGTTTGTGAAGCACTTGGATACGACAGTGATTAGCGCCATAAAAAGCCCAGGAAGATATTAATAATTCTGTATTTACAGCAGGGTTTGAATAGTTTGCTGTAAATAAGCCAATGTGGATAATATTGATAAATATTGAATAGCTGCTCATTAATACCTGCCCCTGGAAATTTCCACTACATGCATCCGACGAAAGCTCATGCTCCAAAACGTCTGTTAGTCTATAAGGTGCCACACAGGACCGGCGCTAGGGTTTCTGGCGCCCTAGGCCTGCGACAGGTCCACCGGAACCGCGGCTCCCTGACCCCGGGGGGTGGCGCCCTGGGCTGCCGGGTCGCGGCGGTGGCTCCCTGACCCCGGGGGGGCATCCTGGGCTGCCGGGTCCTGCCCTGGCAAGCGGCTCCTGACCCCGGGGAGGGAGAGGGGCTCTGGGCTTGCCAACGCAGGCTGGCGGCTGCTCCCCTAATCGCGGGGGGCGCCCTGGGATGCCGGGCTGCGGCAGCGGCGCACTGACCTGGGGGACACCTTGGGCTGCCGGCTGCAGGCAGCTGCTGCCACCGGCAGCTCAGCCCCTCCAGCAGCAGTGGCTGCAACCATTTAAAAAATTTGGGGGGGCACCCCTTTTTGGCACCCCCAAATCTTGGCACCCTAGGCAACCGCCTAGTTGGCCTAAATGGTTGCACCGGCCCTGGTGCCACAGGACTCTTTGCTGCTCATTAATTGAACATTGTCCATCCTGGCAGACTGAGTGAGGCAGGGGCCTGTGGAAAATATAGTATGTGATCACATACTGAAAGATTATCTCATCATGCATGCACACAAGGGGGTCAAATTAAGGATGCAAAAGTAACCTTAATTCTGGTAGTTGCTAACTTTAGAGTGCTTGGCTTTGCTACCTTCATGTTCCTTTAAGGCAGTTTTTGGGTGCAATTATATATTTGCATTGGGGTGGCAACTAGGAGCCCTACTCATGGACCAGGACTCCATTGTGCTAGATGCTGTACATCAGGGATCAGCAACCTCTGGCATGCGGCCCGCCAGGGTAAGCACACTGGTGGGCTGGGCCGGTATGTTTACCTGCCGCATCCGTGGGTTTGGCCAATTGTGGCTCCCACTGGCTGCGGTTCGCCGTTGCAGGTCAATGGGGGCGGCAGGAAGTGGCAGCCAGCGAGTCAGCGTTAGCCCCACTGTGCTGCTGACTGGGAACCACCCAAGATAAGCATGGCCTGGCTGGAGCCCGCACCACTTAATCATCTTCTGTATCCCAAATCCCTACCCTAGCCCTGAGTCCCCTCCCAGAGCCTGCACCCCGCACTCCCTCATGCAATGCAAGCCCCTGTTGCAGCCCAGAGCCCCCTCCTGCATCCCTCCCAGAGCCTGCAGCCCTCACCCCCTCCCACACCCCATCCCCTGCCCCAGCCCTGAGCCCCCTCCTGTACCCAAACTCCCTCCCAGAGCTTGCACCCTGCACCCCCTCCAGCACCTCAACCCCCTGCCCCAACCCAGTGAACGTGAGTGACAGTGGGGGAGAGTGAGTGATGGATGGAAGGGGCATGGAGTGAGTGGGGCGGGGCTTTGGAGAAGGGGCATGACAGGGTCGTGGCCTCTGGGAAGGGGCAGGGCACGGCAGGACAAGGTTGTTTGGGTTTGTGTGATTAGACAATTGGCAACCCTATATGTGGGCCAGTACGTGTTAAAGAGATGTTACAAGCTGGAGAAGATATGACTGAGGGAAGGGTGAAAGTGAACAAAATGGGCAAAAATACTGATTCATAAAAGAAAGAAATAGAATTGTTTTGGAAATTTGTATGTGCAAGATAGACAGGCCCTCAGGCAGGCCTGTCTCGTATGATCAGCTCTTACAATACATGGCAGATGTAGAAAATGACCACAGCAGTGGTGGATGTAACAGTTTCACAAGGCTGAATCTTTCCTGAACAATTATTCTGGCGTACCGAGCTAGGCACAAACAAGTTTTCCTTCAGCTTGTAGTGTGCATGTTTCTCTTATTAGCTAGTATTTCTGTCTCTTAGGGAAAAAATGGGTGTTATTGATTTTGGCAGATGGGGATCCTCAGTATGTTTTGTGTCATGTCCCTTCAAAATATGTGATGGCATTAACAGAAGATCAAAAGAAAACAGCTTTTAGGTTATCCAAGACCATCATTAGGTGCAAATTAATTTGCAGGATTTCTCTTACTATACTTTGGAACTAAGCTACACTTTTTTTTACAATGGCATGGATGCTTTTTGTTTGGTTAGTTGCTGGATGAAATTAGCATGCAGCATTTTCATTAATATTTGCTCAGCCTCAGGTGGTCTAAATGCCCTCTGACCTCTCTCTTTCTACCTTTTATTTATCACACTTGTAATACTGAAAAGCTCAGAGACAGATTGAGGCTTTATGTCATTCCCTTTTTGGAAAAGAGGGGCAGAAACATGAGGAGGGGGTTATCATTTTAACAAGTGCGGCCCATATTCTTTGCTACTCTTGAATTCCTATGAGCTCAACAAAGAATAGGGACTATCAGAAAGCTGACTGTGGTCCCCCTTATTTTATGCCTGTGTTAACTCTGATAGAGTTTAGATGATGATCTAAACCAGTGGTGGGCAACCTGTGGCCAGTCAGGGCAAGCCGCTGGCAGGCAACCAGATAGTTTGTTTACATTTGTACAGCCGCTTGCAGCTCCCAGTGGCCGCAGTTCACCATTCCTGGCCAATGGGAGCTGCAGGAAGCAGCAAACTCTGCTAGCTGATAGCAGTACTCAAGGGACCAACCATCACTTGAAGACAGCTAGTGTGCACTACACTCTGGCAGCTCCCCTTACAGCAAGGCTGCAGCATGGAAGACGGTGTAGAGTCAGCTACACTGATTCTATATCCACTGGGTAGTCTTGAACTGGGAGACATGGCCAGATTCTGCTCTCTTTGCACTGTCTGAGTGCATGTATAGTACAGAAATGTACATTAGGAACACCTACTCGCCTTTTAAAAGGCAGCAAATGTAAAACTGACAAAAGGAAATACTCCTTCTCACACTACACAACTAGCATTTGGAACTCCTTGCCACAAGATATTATTGAGGCCAAGAGTTTACCGAGATACAGAAAAAGATTGGACTACAGCCTTGCGAATAATGAATTCTTCAGTTCACTGGCAATTAAAACAAAATTAAAAATATAATTTTGGGTCACTCTGAAAATGAAATTTTTGACAACATGAAAAGTAAAAAAAAAAAATTATTTCAGGAGGGAAAAGATGTTTCATTTTAATTGAGCTTTCCCCCTTCTATTTATTTAAAAAAATAAAAAAGCTGAAATAGGTTAAAAAAATGTCAAAATAAAATGGTTTCACTTTTTCAGAATTCAACTTTTTTTTAAGCAATTAGCAAAAATAGACACACATTTACAAAATGGTTTGGATGACCCAGGTTTGCGTTTTTTTGCCAAAAAGTTTAAAAATTTCATCCAGTACTAGACTGACATTGCTATAATATCCCAATTTTAATACTAAGTATTGAAAACAAGAGTTTCAGAAGGGATATAGGCCTTTATGCTTCAGAATTTAAGGCAAACTCTAATTTCAAAGTGTTCGGAAGAAATTCTCCCAGGTGTAAGTTTTCTCATTATTGCCTGTGGAATCATTTCTTTCACTTTCCTATGATATATCTGGTATTGGTGGCTCTTTATGACAGAATACTGGACTAGATGGCTCGCTGGTCTGAACCAATATGTACAAGAAAATCTGGTTTTATAGCTCTTTGGGAAAACATTAATCTCAAAGAACTATTAAGCCTCAGAACACATGAAGGAAGTAGGTAAATATTATGACTCCAGTTTTACAGTTTGGAGGAACTAAGGTAGAGGCAGCCACTTGTCCAAACTCACTTAGGATGTTTGTGATAACAGTGCAGAAAATAACCTCTTTCTACTTCCTTCCCATCGTCTAAATCAGGGGTTCCCAAACTTGGTTCACAGCTTGTTCAGTGTAAGCCCCTGGCGGGCCACAAGATGCTTTGTTACCTGAGCATCCACAGATACAGCCACTTGCAGCTCCCAGTGGTTGTGGTTCGCCATTCCCAGCCAATGGGAGGTACAGGAAGCAGTGGCCCGGCCTGCACTGCTTCCCACAGCTCCCATTCGCCGGGAATGGCCACTGGGAGCTGCGAGCAGCCATACTTGCGGACGCTCAAGTAAACAAAATGTCTAGCAGCCTGCCAAGTGCTTACCCTGAACGAGCCACGAACCAAGTTTGGGAACCGCTGCTCTAAATACTAGACTATGTTTCCTCCTAACTAATTATATTATGAAAACATAAATCTAAAATACGTAAGAAAATTACTTTTAAAAGTGTAAACTACCAAATTCAGCTGAATTTCATCTTATTCATAGGTGTCTGCCTGCTGATGCTGCCATACACTGAAGACAAGGGGACTGTTCAAGGACTTCAGAGAGTGACTTGCACAGCCTGCGGAAGTCTCTTCAGACAGGTGAGGTTAATGCCTTCATATAAGCATCTGAGACCCTAACTCCAAACTTTTAAATGTTTACCTATCACAGTTTCAGACTTTACTAGAGTTTACACCTCCAGACAGTTTCCTTTCATCCCAATCTCACACAAAGACTTTCTATAGTTCAGTGATTCTAAGGGTTTGCTACACAAACAATTAGACTATGGCAAGCTGGGATGCGAACCTACCCTTTACTAGCCTTCTGTGTCTAAATGTCCAGGTGCAGCTGCTGGTGCATGTTAGTTTGTTAGAGCACTTCAGTCTTTGAAATGAGACTAGATCAAAGTGCATTAACAAACTAGTTAACACACATCAGCAGGTGCATGTGGACAGCTAGGCACGGCTACACTACACACTCATGGGCTGTGTGTACAGTACACACACTGCATGTCCCCCTAGCACAGGTGTAAACAGTGTAGATGCTGAGGCATTGCTGAGTAAAGACACCCCTGAACCATTAGGGTATATGTAGAGTGCTACATACCCTTGAGCCCCTACACAGCTTTTTACATGCCCAAGCAGTGCCTCCCCCTTCTACACTGCTATTTTCTGCAGCGTAGTGTCCCACGGCTGGAGTCTATCTCTGCTGCCGGGGGGGTAGAGACAGCTGGGAGACACCAGAGCCTGGCAGGGGGAGCTAGGTCCCCTGAAGCCTTAGGATACATGTAGAGAGCTAGGGTACATACTACTTCCCCCTGCCAGAGCCTTTCACTGCCACCTCTAGCTACACACCACAATGTGGACAAAGCCTGCTTTTTACTGCAGCATATAGCTACATATACCCTATGCGGTGCCACCAGTGGCATGCAGCGTGGACCTACCTTTAGACTGTGACAGGCTACCGCAGGGTTGATTAACACTCCAGCTTGCCATGGTTTAATTGTTCATGTAGACAACACCTTAGAAAAATACATAATAGGGGAGATTTGTTTTCAAAAATTCTTGAGGGATTTGGAAGCACAAGTGCTACTGAAAGTCAATAGAGATTGTATACCAAAATCCTTTAGGCCCTTTTGAAAATCTCTCCCATTTCAAATAAATCCATTCAGCCACTATTACTTAAAAACATCTGTTTTTATACCTTTCTACATAATACAAACTTTTAGCATTAAACATACCACCACACAATATAGTGTCTTCAGCTGGTTGAAAATTTTCCATCAAAATAATTTTTCAATGGAAAACTGGCTTTTCAACAAAAGCAATTGTTTTCAGAAAAACTTTCTTTTTTAAAAAGGATGCCTGAATACCAACATATTTTGATTTGGGTGTGCTGTCACAGTGCTTTTTGGGCATTGTAGTTTGAGTACCTCATGTCTCCAATTCTGCTCTATGTGCAAGTTCCTAGGCCAGAATACATCTCCCATCATGCACCACGGCCAGGGACTCCCATGACACCTCCCCTCCCCTCTTCAAGATGTGGTGCATCATAGATGGTGTAGTCAGAGGTGAAAGTGGGCTGGTATGGCCTGGTAGGGTGTACCAGTAAGACGTGGCTGTCGGTACCTGACCATACACAGCTGATGTTAAAGTGCTGCCATGCAGTGCTTTAACGTCGCTGCTCCTTTTGCCCCCTCTGCCTGGGGGTGGGGGGAGAAGGGCAGCTGCCCTGGGACCCAGCAATTTAAAAGGGCCTGGGGCAGTGGCCAGAGCCTGGCATGAGCTGGGCAGCATGGAAGGGCTGTCTGAGGGAGGCTGACCCGCACCCCCTTTCCGGTAAGTCTTTCATCTTTCTTTCACCCCTGGATGTAGTCCAAACATGAGTGCAGCCTACAGAAGCGAATGGGAGCATGAGACATCCCAACTACAACTCCGATGATACACTGTGGCAGTATTTGGTACTATTAACAGCTAACAGCACCAGTAAAGGCAAGAAACGAAGACTATTGTAACTAGAGCTAGGCAGGAAATAATTTTCCATCCTGCAAAAATGTTTGAGATTTTTCAATTTTTTTTTCATTCTGCATCATGATGAACCTGAGACATTGACTATGTGAGAGAAGAGAATAGAAGAGAAGAGAGGGTACATGAGTGTGCCTGGAGCATAGGGCACCCATATGGGATGCGCAAGGCCCAGGTTTAAGTGCCTGGTTTGAATCAGGTGGAGCAGGAATTTGAACCTGGATCTCCCATCACAGGTGAGTGCCCTAAACATACACTAGAAATTCCATCTTGAACCAGAGAAGAGTCCATGGAAACATAGGTTTTGATATGGGGAAATTTTGGTAGGCAGAATGGAGTCAGGGTATTAGGACTTGTTTTTCAAAAAGGCAATGAAATCTGAGTTGTCAGGACCTTATAATCTTAGCACTCAGCTGAAAGACAGTACGACAGCACAGCATACTGCCTCAGCATCATGGTGATACACTAGTCTAATACTAACCCAAAGAGAACAGTTCAGTTTACTCAGGGCTCAATCTGAAGTTACTGAGCACTGTGACCTGAGCCAGCAGCACTTACACATGTGATTCCCTTGAAGCCTGTGAGTAATCCATGGGACTTGAGCATGTGTTTAATTGTTTAGTTGGATCAGGGCCAGAATGATCAACACCTTGCACAGTCCATCCTTAAATTACCCATATTAACTTTCTGCAGCATCTAGGTTTTTCTTGGTCTGTCATCCAAATAAAGATGAGGTCCAACCCTATTTAATTTATATCTGATAGAATCATGTCTAAAAATGTATAGTTTCATGGAGATCCTATAACAAGCCTTTTCATCGTTTATTAAAACATTGTTTAGAATTTGTTGGAATCCTGGTCCTTTTTTCCCCACTGTTTTTAAATCCTTTCTTAAATCTAAAAAAAACCCCAAACCCACAAACACATAACAAAGCTCCAGTTCTTTTTAAAGTAAAAGAACGTGAGGTGGGATGGGGGAGCTTTGTATCCTGTTGTTCACGCAGTGTACTTCTGTGAGATTATCATGTGCTCTGCTCCTTGATTGGAATTTTTTTTTAAATGCATAAAACTACAAAAATATGCAAAGGATTTAAAATAAAAAATCTGAATGCTTTTGCTGTAGAAGTCCAAAGGGTTGCTAGAAGAACAACCATTTCAACTGGACTGAATTGCATTCATGACTTCCACTGATTTATCCCTTCATTGGCCCTTCAAGAGAAGTATCTTTTTTTTTTGTATCTGCCCCCTATCTTCTATATTTCATTTCACGTGTCTATCGAGGCTATGAAAGATAAAGCTATCTTTTTTCTCATGTAGTAAAGAACTATATGGAATCAGTTCATCTGTCTGTCACTCCTCTTCATTCACATTCTGATCTTTGCAAATGAACATTTGCTTAATAAATGTTCCCAAGACTAACAGTGCAGAGTGAAAATCCCACACAGCAGTAAATTATTAACTCAGTCACAGGGGGAGTGCCATATATGACTTTTCAGAATGAGTTATTATGTGGATCATCATGTAATTATGAATTTTTCAAGCCATGATAGAGGAAAATTGAATATTTAATATTTTATGGACATATTCTGCACTGAGGACATCTTTCAAAATTTTATGATAATTTTTGGAGTGAGCAAAGAGCAGAACAAAAGTTACAAAATAATTACAAAGTGGAATATTTAATCACCATGGACATTGTTGGCTACTTCTCAAGTTGCATAATATAATCAAGGTCACGAACTTTTAATCATGGTGTATTCAAATGGAAAAAATAGATGCATTAAAATTAATCTACAAGTATGTTTTGATTGTTTAAGAAATGAGAATATGAGACTTAATATTTTATTGTACTGTAGCCATAGCGATATAAATATTCATGACAATGGGCTGTCAAACTGTCCTGAATGGTCATGGAATATCCTTACTATCCATTTAGAAATGTGGAAAAACTAGGAACAAACTCCGATGCTGTATACCAGGAAAGCTTGTGGTGAATAGAGAAAATTAGGAGTCAGCCTGAAACAGTTTTGAGAACTAAAAATCAGTAAAGAGAAAAATAGATTATTTTGATCTGATTTTGATAAACAAAAGTGTTAATGAAACAAATATTTCTATTTCTGTTTGGTGCATGATAGTAAGTTAAGCAAGATATTGAGTTCTGGCATTTCTGTGGCAGCCTTGTGTCACTGGCCACCTTAAAGCAAATCTACTGTGAGAAACCAAGTGATTGCCAAATAAATCTATCTTTAGAACCTTGAACAAAGAAAAGGCCTGTTGAAACACAAGATCGGGAAGGGGGTAGGTTTAGAAGATAAAATAAAAAAAGAACAAGTTAAAAATCACTTAGAAAAGTTAGATGCCTGCAAGTCACCAGGGCCTGATGAAATGCATCCTAGAATACTCAAGGAGCTAATAGAGGAGGTATCTGAGCCTCTAGCTATTATCTTTGGAAAATCATGGGAGACAGGAGAGATTCCAGAAGACTGGAAAAGG
>NC_133769.1:289369616-289458035 GCF_003597395.2 Chelonoidis abingdonii | reverse complement strand
ACTGGAATAAATTGCCTAGGGAGGTGGTGGAATCTCCATCTCTGGAAATATTTAAGGGTAGGTTAGATAAATGTCTATCAGGGATGGTCTAGACAGTATTTGGTCCTGCCATGAGGGCAGGGGACTGCACTCGATGACCTCTCGAGGTCCCTTCCAGTCCTAGAGTCTATGAATCGTTAACTATAAAAGCCTGAGAAATTGGCAGAGCAAATCATAGCATATAGAGTAGAAACATAACATTCATCTGGAATTACTGTCTGGCTCATGCATATTTACAAATGTCTTAATTCTATTTATTTTAATTTATCTATTTAAATAATGTATTCCATGCCCACTACAAAAAAGAGCCATCTCTGTGCTGTGCATAAGGTAATTAAATAATTCAGTAATTAAAAAGCAAATTGTGCCGAATGCTACAGATTCCCAAGCACCAGCCACTCTCTGTCAACACAGAAAGAGTAAAGGAAAACAAGGGGAAGTTAAATGGTCTTGAATAGAATGACCCCTCAGCAGTCTTAAACACAGTCATAAAGGGATGTCAATGGACAGCTTCGGATAGGGAGAGCCATAGCTATGGTGCTGACACTGAGATGGCCCTAACAATCTGAATACTACAAACAAGCACGTTGGGCTTTATTGAGTGAAAAATCCATCCATTGTCTGCACCAGGGCAGCAACCACTTCAGACAAAGCTACGTTAAAAAAAAGAGGTCTCTTTTGGCCTTATAAGGTGTGGAAAAGTTAGGTGACTATTGTAGGGCCTGATCCTGCAGTGTGCTGAGCAGAGAGACTAAGCAGAGCTGGGCAAAAGTTTTCAAACCACATTTTTGCCTTTTATTTGGAAAATGAAACATCTTGTAAAAAGCAGATGACTTTCCCCCTGGCCCCCATTTTTGGCTAAATTTTCCTTACTTTTTTATTGAAATGATCAAAAACATTATTAAAATTTTTCTATTAATGAAAGTCTGGTTTTCAGTAAACAAACAAAAATCCTATAATTTTTTTTTTATTTTTCAGCTGAGCAAGTTCAAATCTCACTGATGCCAAGGAGAGATAAGTGGGTTAATTGCTTCACAGGTGGCAGTCAGTACCTACCATGATCAGACTTGTAATGAATAAGGCACACTGTGTATGTCTGCACAGCAAACCCATGGCTGGCCTGTACCAGCCGACTCGGGCCCGCAGGGTTTGGGCTGCGGGGCTGTTTCATTGCTGTGTACCAGAGTCGGAGGTTGCCGACTCCTGTTTCACAGTGTTTAATTTGTAATGAAAGAGGTTCCAGGGCTCAAGCAATTTTTTTACTTTCATAATTGAGGCAGCGAGCCCAGAGGTGCTGGGGCTATGAACTGCCAAGCCTACAGGTTCTGGGGCTCAGTCCTGGTAAGCCCTGGCACAAATTAAGCACTGACTATATTGTCTTCTGGGTGGAGCCTGGGCTCTGGGACCAATCCCTCTCGCAGAGTCACAGAGCTCAGGCTCCAGCCAAACCACAGAAGTCTACACAGCAAAGAAACAGGCTCACAGCCCGGACCCACATCAGCTGGTACGGGCCAGCCACAGTGTTTAACCACTGTGTAGACATACCCGTAGAGGCCCCAGTTCAGCAAAGCATTTGAGCATATGCTTAACTTTAAGCACATGAGTGATCACATCCCTACTGAGCAAAGCACTTAATCATGTATTTAAGCGCTTTGCTGAATCAGGGACATAGAAAAAAGCACACCGTACATGACTTCTAAATGTAATTTGTTTGCAAATCGTTTTAACAATCACGCTGCTGTGTTTAAAGGCCAGTTATAATACAACTGAGTATAGAGTTTGTTGAAACATAAAACATTTTCCTTTTGAGCTACAAGTAATTATAGAAATTAAAAAAAACAAGTTCTAAAGATAAATAGCTGTCTCAAATGACTAAAGCATATCATGAGAGTGACTGTGCTTTGACTAAAGATCTCTGGTAGTTTTTGCAGGCATATTGGTGTTTTTTAATGCTGGTGGCCTGCCTGACTTCCTATGATGACAATAATAAATAATCATTCCAGTCTAGGTAATTACATTTTGTGTATCGAAATTCCACCTGCAATTTCAAATGCATATAGTACTCTTCTTCATTTGATGTCCCAAAGGGTTATGTATGTGTTACTGTGCATTGTTAAACAGCTGCTGCATTTCACTCCAAAGAAATTAAATATCAGAGGTGAGTTTAAGTTTACAAAGTGTTTCAGGTGAAAGACACTAGATAAATGTGAGTAATTATTATTAGTGTTTTAAAGTACTGTTTGTGTTCATTTACTTTTCTTCACAGAATTCTTATGATTTTTTGAATATGAAAGAATGATAATAATAGAGTTGGAAAAGTTCAGTAAATCTAGGTAATTAACCTGCCAATGATGACTATAAAAACAACATAACATATGAATGGTCATACTGGATCAGACCAATGGTCCATCTAGCCCAGTATCCTGTCTTCTGACTGTGGCCAGGGACAGATGTTTCAGAGGGAATGAACAGAACGAAGCAATTATCGAGTGATCCATCTTCTGTTGTACAGTCTTAGCCTCTGACAGTCAAAGGTTTAGGGAAACCCAGAGCTTGGGGTTTCATCCTTGACCCTCTTTAATAGCCCCTGATGGACCTGTCCTCCCTGAGCTTATCTAATTCTTTTTTTTAACTGTTATATTTTTGGCCTTCACAACATCCCCTGGCAATGATTCCACATGACTGTGCATTGTGTAAAGAAATATTTCCCTATGTTTATTTTAAACCTGCTACCTATTAATTTTATTAGGTGATCTCTGATTCTTGAGTTACATAGTGGATAGGGAAGAGTAATTAACTCCTTTATCTCTACACAATATGTGATTTTATAGGCTTCTTTCATATTCCCGCCTCCCGTAGCTGTCTCTTTTGTAAACTGAACAGTCGCAGTCTTCTTAATCTATCCTCATACGGAAGCTGTTCCATATTCCTAATTACTATGTTGCCCTTCTCTGCATCTTTTCCAATTCCAATACATCTTGTTTGAGATAGGGCGACCAGAACTTCACACGGTATTCAAGTTGTGGGCATACCATGCATTTGTATAGTGTCATCATTATATTTTCTGTCTTTTTTTCTATCCCTTTCCTAATGGTACCTAACACAGTTAGCTTTTTTGACTGGTGCCACACACTGAGCAAATGTTTTTTTTCTAGTGTTATTGTTTAATCTCATTTATATTTATACTGATCTATAAAATAAACATCTAGGAACACTTATTTCCAGAAGTGTGGTTCCAGTTTTGTTTCACAATAACACTCTGAAGAATCTATGGTCACCTAGGACTTCACAGTTTCTTTCTACTATTCAGGGTGTTGAAGCAGTATGTTGACTTCACATCCTTCTGCTCCAAACTACACAGGTCCCCACCCCTGGATCTGAAGGAGAATCTCCATCAGCACTCTTAATGAGCAGGGATCCTAATTTTCATGATATAAATTAAAATCTATGTTTTTCTGTGATTAAAATTAAACCCTGAACTTTAGTTTCCCTAGCCACAATATATCTAGGTATCAGTTAAACACAATGTTTTACTGATATATTTACAATTTTTAAGATGACAGCCTGAGCCCTGCCCATTTTTCTGATAATCCAAATTTTAGATTATACAATCTGGCCCTGGTCCCAGTTGGATTGGATAATTGGGGTTCCACTGTATATGTGTTTATTTTTTTACAAAATGTAAAAACTAAAGATGCTCTTCAAAAAAAAACCCCACAAATTCCATGTTTTTCCGTGGCAAACGGATTTCTAAGATTCCTACTAATGTGCAGTTCTAACTCTATCTAGTAGAAGACACATACACATTAGCCAGTTTATTATAAGATATTTAGAGCTGGAAACTTTAGTTTAAAAGTCAGGATTTACAAGTTAAATCCTGCCAAAATCAGTGTAGGGGTATATTAATAAATATTTATTTACACTTCCTCTTCATCCAAAACATATCCCCAAAAGCCATGTTTTATCTGGCTGTACAATGCCTAGTGGAACAAACCCATGGAAAAATCCATAGGAGATTAGGGTGACAAGATGTCCCTATCTTACAGGGACACTCTCAATGTTTGGGGCTTTTTCTTCCATAAGCGACTATTACCCCCCACCCCATCCCGATTTTTCATATTTGCTGTCTGGTCATCCTATAGGAGATACACAGAAGGGCAGGGTGGCTATGGAGAATCTACCCCCACTGAGTAGCCTCCAGTGTTCCCCTCTGCAAACATCTCTGCATGGCTGACAGATTGCACCAAGAAAAGGGGAGTGACTAGGCAGTGCATAGATGAGCCCCACCTGCATGTGAACTAAAGTGAGTCCTTATGAAAGCAGCACTATCAGCACCAGCCCTATTAGTCAAAACACCATTGGCACTAGATGCAATAGCATTGTCTAGCCATGTGTGCTGTGCGTGGCACATTGGAGGAGTGACTTAGAAAAACTAGAGACCTGGTAGACAAAGGCAGCCTAGCCCACCTGCCATCCTTGCTGCCATTGCTGCAACCATATATCAAGGACAACAAGAATCACCATGTTACTGGCTCAGATCTGACGGGTTGAGGGCAGGGTTTCTCCAGCCAGTGCAACAATTGTCCCGTGCCCATATTGTATCCCCACCACTTTCGCAGTGCGTTGGAACACACAGAACAACGGCTCTGTGTTTAAACCCACTGGAAACCATGTGAGTGACACACAGGAGGGGTGCCAAGGTGCTTCCCTTTGTTTTTACACAGGAGGCAACACACTGTATTTTTCATTATGCTCACAGTAATAAGTTCTTGTTCTGCAGCTCTTCCAGGAATGCAAGTTCCAGGCCAGCTAGTGAGCCTGTTTCTGTTCCCATTGAAGTCAATGGCAAAATTGCCATTAGACTTCAAAGGAAACAGGAATGAGCCCATGGAGAGTTCTATGTGTAGAATAAAGACACAAGTGCCCCAGTCAGCAATTTTAGATCATTTATAGTGAAAATGTCCAGGAGTAGTATGGAAAACTGCCAAAATATTTCTAATATGTGGGTTTTACCAGCATGATATTTTTTAGCAAAAAATTATTGCCTCAATTTTGCAAATAAATGTTGAAAAGCAGAACCCTATTTTTAATAGTAAAACATACAGGCAAAGCATAAAGCATGAAGTTCTGGCTGACAACATAATGTCTTACATATGTGTTTTTTTCTTTGAATAGTAAATACAAAAATACTTAGCACTACCTAGCTCTGTATATGGTCAAAGCACTGAGGAACCTGTACTAATCATTACTGAGTTTTAGAAGTTCGTTATATGCAAATGAATTCAGACATGAGAGTACGCATTAGGAAACAGAATATTAGAATACATTATAAAATGGACCAGAGAAAACAACTGATTTGATTGGCTGAGCATTCCAAGCAGTGACTAGAGATCAGCACAATGAATTGTGCTGATTGCAGTCAGAGCTTAGAAGCTCATCACTTAATTAACAATATAAATATTTTAAAAATTAACAATTCATAAAACCACAATAAGAGGCTCCATTGTGAGTATAGAGTAGGATTAATTCTCAGTTGGCTGCTCTGATGGCACTTGGCCTTCAGTCTCTTGCCTTACAACAACACATTCGGTGTGAATTAATGCAACACAATTCACGCCCTGTCACATCTCATTACTTAATTATGAAATGTCTTTAGCACTTTGGACGTTACTCAGCCAGTCTGATTGGCTGTGACTGATGTCATACTCATTTTAATAATAGCCAGTACATGCATGGGTAGATCCGCCCCACGCCCTGCTTTCCTTCTCTTTATTCATGAATTCCATTTCATAATAGTAATAATATACTCCAGACAGTGCATTTCCACGGAATTATTGCATTTCTCAAGTGGACGAAGTCATTTGGCCATTCATCCTTATGCCTTGCAACACCAATCTAGGCATGTTATAATTGCCCAGAAATGCACTCTCTGGAGCATTATAATTCTTATCTGAAGTTCTTTCACTTTCACCTGACCAGTCTGTGCAGATTCCAGTAAGAAGAGAGGTTATCTGGTCATGGAGTTTAAGGCCAGAAAGGGTCACCAGATCATCTTATCTGATCTCTTGTGTACTACAGGCCCCCAAAACCACTCAGCACCCACACACTAAACCCAAAAATCAAAATCAGTCCAAAGTATTACAGTCCACAAGAATCTAGACTGTTCCTGTATTAAATTATTCTCTCCAGATGGGCAATCAGACTCCACCTGTGGTGTATGGATATGTATGTGTATACATAAGGCACAGAGCAACTCATGCACATAAAATTTCAACACATTAATTTACAAATATTAAACATATTTTGTAGGATATAATCTACACACTTTCATGTCTCTTGATGATTCAGCAGCACCATCTCCTGAGTATTTAAGGTGGCAGTAACTTACTCTGAAAATGCACACAGTGACACTCCTGATTTAAGAAGAGATGTGGAGCCACATACATTGATACAGTAGAATGCAGAGATTTTTTTTTTAAATGTTAGACATTACGGAGATTGTTTATGAAAACTTACAGGAAATCCTTCTTGTAAAGCAACCTTTGAGTCTAAAGATCAAAGAAAGGATAAACCATGTTACTCAGTTTATGATAAACTAATGGTAAGTAAATACTTTGTTGAAGGAGAAGGAGAAAATAATTCATGGTTTAGAAATAATCCTCAGATTCAACAGTGCCAAAATCTTGCAAGATGTTCTCATGAGAATTTGGCCCATCCAAGCCCCTTCTGGTTTTGGATCTTACTAGAGATGGGCTTAAATTGACCAATTGTGTCCAGATATCAAACCTGAACTCTTCCCCAAAGTTAGGGCTATTTGGAGCTGAGGCTTTGGATCAACCTCTTGTAAATAGTTTGACAGTGCCTGTCATCCAAAGATCTCAAAATCACTTAATAAACATTAATGAGTGAAGCCCAGGTGAGGCTGGTCCATATCACCAGTAAGTAAGGTTTGATAGTTGGTTATTCTAATATAGTTTACACCAGAAACTATAAACTACAAAACCTCTGTATCTACCTCCTCCCTCAGAATCATTCACTTTTCAACAGTTACAGGTTCCCCACTCCTTTACTTTTTAATTCATAATCATAGATTTTAAGAGACTATTATGATCATATATTCTGACCTTCATAACACAATCCAAAGAACCTCATCCATGAATCTCTGCATCAAGTCAACAATCTCTGTTTGATCTTGTAATGGGATACACACACTGTTGCAGTGCTTCCTTGTGGCTAGGCATGGGGATTAGCTCTCACCCAATCTGGCATCCTTCTCAGTGGATGCTCACACCTTGGCCTCTCTGAGACTTGGGGTACTCCATCTTTGTGACTCAACCCTCCAGTCACATCACTGTTTAGTCCTCCTCTTCTGGGGTGTCAAAGTCCCACTGGACAAGCAGTCCATATGGTGTGTCAGGGAGTCTTCCAGCCCAAGTGTAGGTCCAATGCCACTTTTCCACTCGCTGGCAGAGAAATGTGTCCCTAGGTATAGGGATTCTATACCTATCAACCACAGTCTACTCAATCTCAGACCCTGTTGCTGTTTTCCTGGGCTCCTTTGTACCTCTCTAACTCCTGTTCCACCTCTGGGTTTACCAGCTCAAGCTTCCTCCACTCCCAGTGGCTTCTTCATCCCTCTCTGCTTCTTGACAGATTGTGTAGTCCAGGACAGTATCCAAGGCCTTGCTCTCCCCCTAGAATTCTTCCTTGCCCCTAGCCAACTCCCTTTCACTCTAGGGAGTAACTACAGAGCTCCTCCCTGCAGCCCTCTCCTGTTCTCAACGGCCTGGATTTATAGAAGCCCAGCTGGTCTTTATCAGTCCCTGGCTCTCCTCCAAGTGCAGCCTATGAGGTCAATTGGTCCTTTTTAACCTGCTCAAGCTTTATGTGGGGAGGACACCCCATCACAGATCTGTAGCATAGCTTGTAGAAAATTATAGGCTTAGTGGGAGGGGAGAGCTATTGTTGCCTGCAGCTCTTCCTTTTTCTAATGGTTTCTGAAGGTAGACAGCTGGCCTTGACTCCCTGTTGTGAATCTTAAAATGGTGAATGCAGTACAGAAAACCTGCTCACAAATCCTCTTTCCCTAGCGCACCTACATGCAAGCTGTCTGACAACTCCTTCCCTTTCCATATGTAAAAAGCCATGCTAGATTTAACTGCTGTCGAGAGACTAAAGGCTTGTCTGTAAGATGTGATAATGGGCACCAGTAGAATGTGAATTCAAATTCACAACAACATTTGGTGCACTAAATGGCTGGTGTAGACCCTGCTGGCATGCACAAAAAGTTCCCTAGTGCATACTAACATAGAACTGTTTCAAGACATGGTCAAATTGTTACTGTGCTGCGTAGACAAGCCCTGAGGGAAAGAATGGTAGTTTTGTGGTTGAAATATAAGATTGTGGCTCAGGGGCCTGAGTTCGGCTCCTGGCTGTGGTACAGGTTTCCTGTGTGACCTTGGGCAAGTCAATCACAGCCATATTTCAAACATGAAAATGGGTCTCTTAGCCGTCTCAAACTGGGCCTCAAATTGGAGGCCATTTGGGGTTCTAATTTCTCTCTGCTACAGTTTGCCCATCTATAAAATGATCCTAATGAATGATGAAGAAGTCACTATATGTCCTGAGAAAGGTGGGATTTCGGCTTTCTTTGCTTCCATCCCTGAAGACGATGATTTGGGAAACAGGCCATGTGGTGTCCCACAAAGAAGTTGAAAGGGGAGAATGTTGCAAGCTATTGAAGCAGACCTCACTGTAGAAAGTAGGAAAGAAATAGAGGATATTAAGACTGGAACAGGGACTGCCAGTTGGACTCACAGAGACAGGGGTTTATGGCTGCAAATAGTAAACATGCTGAACTCCACAGTTTGGCTGAGCTAATTTCTCTGAGTTTTTTCTGATTCATTTCAAAACTATATGAACCACTATTTTTTTAGTCAATAAACACCATGAAAGCCACCACCAAAAGTAAACACATTTCAGCATCTAGAGTGTGTACACCCTTTTGCACTGCCCATCGCACGGAGCTGTGAAATCTCTGAAGAGACTGTTGTTAAAGTAACTGGGGCAGGAACAAGCTAGATATTTTAATTTTAATGATATGGAATGTCAAGTTATAAATAACAAATTAAAGATTCTCATGATTTCTTTCTTCGGAGTTCTTGTATATCTGCTGGAGACACTGGAGAAAACAAGGGGGAAGACTAGCTAAGTCAGCGGCTCTCTGTTGAAAATTAGAGCAAATGGAGGCAACAGTGCCGGTCCTAAGCCCAAATAAAAGAGGAGTGAAAACAGAACTCAAAACCCAAGTATCGATCAGTAACACTGCTTTACCGCGTTATATACGAATTCATGTTATATCGGGTCACGTTATATCAGGGTAGAGGTGTATTATAGCAATAGAGAAGTTCAAGAACAAATAAATGCAGATCAAATTCCACATTGCACTTAGCAACTGTTCCAGTATTTTACAGGACCAGGCTGATGAAAGCCTGGAAGACAGATGGCCAAACTGAAAGAAGACAGTAGTCAATATAGCAGAGGAACACAGCATAGGTGAATGGTTTGACATTGTGACTAGAGTTAGACAAGGGAATTGTTATCACCAATCCTCTTTGCATTAGCAACAGATTGGCTGATGAAGCTGGCAACAAAAGGCATTCTGGATGGTATAAAATGGGTTAGCAGAGACAAGTTCCATGACCTTGACTTTGCCAGCAAGGTTGATTTGCTAAGTATGACGTGGAATGGAATGATTGCCCTTAATTCAGAGGTAGAATTGGAAGAAGCAAAAATTGGACTGAAAGTAAATGCAAAGAAAATTAATATTATGAAACTAGGAAACTGAACAACTGGATGGAACAGGTAGAAGAGTTCTACTATCTGGAAAGTGTGATGATATTTGAAGTTGCCTGCAATAAAGATATTCATAGGAGATTAGGAAAAGCAACCACCACTTTTGGAAGGATGAACAAGATCAGGTCAAACAAAGATCTCCACATCAAATTAAAAGCCAAGTATGTATGCACTGTATGCAGCTATATGCATGTTACGTATGGTGCATACTACTTGCAGCACTGAGAAAAAACAGTGCTTGCTGCCCCACTGCCCACTCAAGTTTGGCCCCACTAGCCCTCTGTTGTGATGAGGGTCATCAGGGCCAAAACTGAGCATGCACAGGGGTCTCAGCACTGCTCAGGTTTGGACCCATGGCCCCTCACCTGAATAGCATGGTGACCCTCTGTGCACTGGAATTGCAACACCACTCACCCAGTTTTAGCCTTGCAGCCTCTCTGGTAGGATTGAGGGGCTGCAGGACCAACCCTGAGGGGTGCTGCCAACCCCTGTACATGGGGGTCACAACATCAGTCACTTAATTTTGGCCCTGCAGCTCCTACATCATGACAAATGGTCACAGGGCCAAATCTGAGTGGGTAGTGGGACAGCCAGCACTGCTGCTCCTCACTATTGTTGTGGTGCCAGCTCTTGTACCAGAGCTTCCCACACAGAGGCCTATCCAGCTTTGCCCCACTTCAAGCTGTCCATATCCCTCCTCAGGGATGGGTAGTGACACTGTATCTAGGCAGATCAGGCTGGAAGATGGGGGCTTAGCATTTTCGGATGAGGTGCAGTGGCTACAGCAAGGATGTATCTTCAGAAATTGATAGTGCAAATTTATGGAGAGTCTTCCTGGGTCAGATGATACCATGTACTGTACTGAGTATGCTACTATGTGGAGCAGAGACTTAGCCAATGATAGTGGCTGACAAAAAAAGATTGGAAGCTGACCATCACAGATGGCTGAAAAAGATACTACACATTTAATGGAAAGACAAAATAACAAATGCGAGAATAAGGCAGCTGAAGGAGCTGGACATGCTAGAAAATACCAGTGAAAGAAGGTTCAGGTGGTTGGGACAGGTACACAGTATTGAAGATGGGAGACATGCTAACCAAGCATTGAATTGGGTACCCAATGGAGGAAAGAGAAAGTGAGGAAAGGCAAGGAAGAACTAGCGGAAGACAGTGACAGAAGATATTGGATGCATTGGCATCACCTGGGAATAACATCATAACTAGAGAAAACAAAAGGAGACCTTGTGGCACCTTAGAGACTAAAATTTATTTGGGCATACGCTTTCATGGGATATAACCCACTTCATCAGATGCATGGAGTGGAAAATACAGTAAGCAGGTATAAATATACAGCACATGAAAAGATGGGAGTTACCTTACCAGGTGTGGGGTCAGTGCTAACTAGGCCAATTCAATCAACTGGGATGTGGCCCAATCCCAGCAGCTGACAAGAAGATGTGAGCATCAACAGAGGGAAAATTATTTTTGTAGTGACCCAGCCACTCCCAGTCTTTATTCGGGCCTAATTTGATGGTGTCAAGTTTACAAATTAATTCTAATTCTGCAGTTTCTCATTGAAGTCTGTTTTTGAAGATTTTTTGTTGAAGAATGGCCACGTTTAAGTCTGTTATTGAGTGTCAGTCAGCATGAATAGGTCAGAGTATGACCGAGAAGCTGCTAGGCAACTCTCAGACACCACATTCTATAGGCCATTACCCTCTGATCCCACTTAAGGATATCAAAGAAACTGTGCCATCTGCTCAAGAAACTCCCATCTTTTCATATGCTGTATATTTATACCTGCTTACTGTATTTTCCACTCCATGCATCTGATGAAGTGGGTTATATCCCAAGAAAGCTTACGCCCAAATAAATTTGTTAGTCTCCAAGGTGCCACAAGGACTCCTCATTGTTTTTACTGATACAGACTAACATGGCTACCCCTCTGAAACCCATAACTAGAGAGGACAGTAATCAGCAGAGGAACTGGACTGCCTTATGTGTCAGTGGCACAGGAGGAACTAAGGTCTAAGGGAACAGAGGCCTGGTGGGGAAGATAACTGAGAAGCATGACATGGAGTTCTCTTCAGATTTGAATTGTTTCATTTAACATCTTAAAACAACATTTAATTTGATAAGGATCTGAACCAAATGCCCCACATCCATGTACCCCCCCTAATGGGGGATTATCTTAAAGGACTTGTTGCCACGTAAATGGAGTGAAGGGCAGGAACTGCAGAAGTCTGGGTTCTAGATCTTAATATACCACTGGCCTACTCGGTGACATTAGGAATGTCAATTCACTTACCAGTACCTTAGTTTCCACGCTATAAAATGTGGACAATGATATCTATCTCCTTTGTAAAGTGCTTCAAGATCTACAGCTGAAAAATAGTAGGTGATATTATTATCTGCCTCCAAACTTTGTGGCTGGGTCCCATGTACACATTTAATTAGTCTTTTGTTGTTAACTGTGTTCAATGTAATAGCATTGTTGTAAACAGAAGTTGCAAAACACAGATGTTAAATTTTTAAAGGAAAGAAAAATTAGGGAACCATAAATTTAAAAAAAAAACTGTTTCAAATACACACCATACGAAGCTATAAAATAAATATATGTCTTCTCTTTACCAAGCAGTAAAACCCAATGAATGTTGAATGTTAAGTCATTTTATTACTGCATAAAGTGGTCTTATGCTATAGAATTGGTTATGGCACTAAACTTATTAAATTTAATCAAAGGTGTACTGGTAAATCAGGGTTTGCAGCAGTTTTACCCTGGTAATCTTCTTTGTACCACTACATAGCTGAGTTCTACTATGCAACGTAATAAATTGAAAAAAATTTTAGAGGAATTAATTGTTGTGGCAATGGATATTTAAATATTACAGCACTATTGGATGATGCATGTTAGCTACCAGTGTCTCAAAATGCAGTATATATTTCGATTCAATCACTCTGACACAGAGAAATCTAGATCTCTCTCAGCCCTGATCTACACTGGAGAGGCAGGGGATCGATCTAAGTTATGCAACTTCATGTAGCTGAAGTCACCGTACTTAGATCGACTTACTGTGGTGTCTTCATCACGGTGAGTTGACTGCTGCTGCTCCCCCATCGACTCTGCCTGAGCCTCTCGTGGTGCTGGAGTACAGGAGTCGACAGGAGAATGCTTGGGGGTCGATTTATCACATCTGATTTATCGTGTCTAGACTAGATGTGATAAATCAATCCCCGCTGGATCGCTCGCTGCCTGCTGATCTGGTGGGTATTGTAAACATTCCCTCAGTTAAATTTGCACAGTACTCCAATTTTAGATCACTTTTCATAAGTTTCCTTAAATTCACTAGACAGACTTTGATATACATGATGAAGATGACCATTGGTTTTAATGGAGTTAACAATCTCACCACCCAGAGCGCGGGTAGCACAGCGAGTTGAGGCTGCAGAGAAGGTGGGACAGCAGGAGAGGGGCTGGGGGCTAGCCTTCCCAGCTAGGAGCTCAAGGGCCAGGCAGGACGGTTCCACAGGCCAGATGTGGCCCGCGGGCCGTAGTTTGCCCACCTCTGCTCTATGAGGTAGTGGGGAAAGGGAAGCAAGGTGGGTAGAAGGGTTGTCCTGGGCCAGAGATTAATGAATTTTGAAAGGGAATAAGAGTATAGAATTGACAGATGTGTGTGTGTACAGGGCAGGGGAAACCTGAGTCTAGGAATGTCCCATCAACGGAGGTGAAATTTTTTTTTGAGAGAACCCCTTTATTAAAATTTTGGCTGCACAGCTTTGACAAAGCAGCATTGTTTTCCTTAGCGCCTAAAGAGTAGATCTGTTTGTGCATCACATTTATTTGAATTTCAGCTTACAATCAGAGCCGCTCAGAGGATTCAGGGGGCCTGGGGCAAAGCAATTTTGGGGGCCCCTTCCATAAAAAAAAGTTGCAATACTATAGAATACTGTATTCTCATGGGGGCCCCTCTGGGGCCCTGGGAAAAATAAACATTTAAAAACCTTTCGTATCTCAGCACAAACCCAGTTTTGAGAAAACTTCTTTTCAAGTCACCTTTACAAGGTATCACTGGTTCTCAGCATCAGCTAGTCCTAAAAGGCACTAAAGCTCATTAAAAGGGTTGGACAAATATTTTCCGTCAAAACTTTTTTTGGATCAAAAACTAGGAGTTTTTAAAAAGCGGAAAAAAAATCACAGACAATGTCTGCTTTCCTTCAAAATCTGTTGTGGTTTTTTTTAATTGAAAAGCTGAAATTAGTCTGCCAAAACCTGAACATGATTTGGGGTTTCAGAAGTGTGTGGCCAAATATTTGCTGCTTGCTGTGTTTGATTGTTTAAAGAAACAATACGAAAATTCTGCTTAAAAAAAATCCCAAACTTTTGAACCACCTCAGCTTGTGACCAAATACCTGAGCCCATCCAGTCAGAGATTTTCCCAGGTTTCTGATACTCTGCTGGCTTCCTTGACTCATATCTGTCTCTGTAACTTTGGGTTCATTTAGGTTAGAACATAAGAACATACCGACAGTGGCCAATGTCAAGTGCCCCAGAAGGAGTGAACCTAACAGGTAATGATCAAGTGATCTCTCTCCTGCCATCCGTCTTCACCCTCTGACAAACAGACTAGAGACACCATTCCTTACCCATCCTGGCTAATAGCCATTAATGGACTTAACCACCATGCATTTATCTGTTTCCTAGAGACTGGCTCCATGGGGTCCCTCACAAACTGACAGACCCCCAAATGCCCACGATCTAACCCCACCTTCCCCTGACCACCACCCCCAGAACCTCTGCCCCCTCCCTGTGCCCTGACTGTCCCCAGGACTCCCTGCCCCTTATCCAACTGCCCTAGTCCCTTGTTGAGCTGTGTGGAGAAGAATATTCTATTTTGCAGAGGATTACAATAGGGAGGATGGAGCCCTGGATTCTGAGCCAGTCTGGCAGGTGGGTTGTTAGGAGCCAAGCAGGTGACCTGGCAGAAAACCAGGCAGGTTTAACTGAAACCAAACCAACTCCCCAAAACACATGTATTTCAACAAATGCTAAACGTCAAAGAAACACTTCACCGGAATATTTCTGACCAGCTCTAGGTCCTAGGCTATGTTTAAACTCCAAATGCTTGGTCCATTCCGCTCCATTCCACAAGCAAAGTATTTGATCTTGAGAAGTATTTTATGAGCCCCAGGACTGAATCACCTCTGGCAGCAATGCTTTATCACATGCAGAAAGAGAGTAAATGTCTGCAGTGGCAGGGAACAGCACCTCAGCTTTGTTTTGGATTTGGAATATTAACAGAGAGCCCCCAGAAAGAAAGCATGGTTTTGTGGTTAAGGAGCTGGTTTGGAGTTTGCGCGATGTGTGCTCAATACTGGCTGTCACAGACTTTCTGTCTCACCTGAGGCAAGTCATTTTATAGCCCAGGCCTCAATTCCCCACCTCTAAAATGGAAATAAATCTTTCTTTGTTGGTCTTGTCCATTCAGATAAGAAGTGTTGTGGGGCAGGGTGTCTGTACAGTGCCTAGCATCATGGGGCCCTGATCTTACTTGAGACCTCTAGGTTCTGTTGCAACATTAATAATCCCCCAAGGATGCACTCCTGTGCACCAGCTGGTCCTGGATCTCAAGAGATGAAAAGGCAAGTCCAGCAACCTCCATGGCTATCTAGTCCCTATATCTTTTCATACCAAATTTCAAGGCAGAGAAATTCTATTAACACCCTCATTAAAACCTTGATTGTGATGGAAACACTGACTGGGCATTAGCTACATTGATGCAAACCTCAACAGTGTAACTATAGTACAGAGGTAAAAGGACTCTTCAGTCCCCAGGACTCCCTGCTCCTTATTCAACCCTCCCAGCCCCAGCCGCTTACCCCCTCTCCCGGAGCCTCAGCGCGCGTGTCCAGGAGTGTCCCTGGACAGCGCTGCAGCCATGTGCCTCCGGTGGGGCCTGAGCTCCTCCCCGCTCAGAGTCGCGTGGTAAGGGGAGTGAGCTCCAGTGGGACCGGAGCTCCTGTCGCTCGGCCCAGAGCTCGCAGCCCCACCCCCTTATCATGCAGCTCTGAGCGAGGAGGAGCTTAGGCCCCACCGGAGGCACGCGGCAGCAGCGCTGTCAGGGATGCTCCTGGACGCGCGTGCTGAGGTGCCGGGGGGATGTTGGGGGCGGAGGGCAAGCCTTAGCCCTTCTCGTGGGGTTCCCTGTGGGGCCCGGGGCCTGGGGCAAATTGCCCCACTTGCCCCTCCCCCCGGGGTGACCCTGCTTACAATCATTAAAAGAACTCCCACTCCAGATCTAGGTACCCTTGACAGAAAATTAAAAACAGAAACTAGCAAAGACAAAATACAGCTGGAGCATAATAATCTTTTTCTGCACAAGAAGCTGTTCCACAGAACCGAAATTTCCCCACCACAGCTTCTGCAAAACCCTAATTTCTACCTCCGTATAAAAATCCATAGGCCAGTCCCAGCTCCACAAATCTTAGCCTTATCCCCAAATGCCTTCCCAAACAAATGGCCTGTATAGCATGTCTATCAGGTCAACAAATTCATGCTGTTTTAAACCACACAGGGAGTGAATTCCAAAGCTGAGACTCTCATGGAGACTGCTCTGCCAGAAGCTCCCTTTTGTACACAGTACCAAAAGAATGACAGCTTAAGCTCAACTGTTGTTATAAATAGTAATAAGCAAATATCAGCTTGCCTGGTACTTTTGTCATCAATAGGAAGAATATGAAATCTCCGGTCATACACATGGCGTGAGGAAATGGTAGTTCTCAGTGTTTTATGAAACTGAACTGTCATGTCACATTGTCAAGAAAATCTGCTCTGCAATAAGTTAGCTGTCAGTCAAAGTTCAACATTTGCTTCCCCACAGTGACTGTGGTGCTACAGTCTAGGAAGGTACCCACAGTTACTGCAGATATCAGATGAAGTGAATATTGAGTTTTTATTTTTGCCATTTTACCAAAAAAAGCATATTTCTTTATAAATATATAAGCAATATGGAGGATAGCTCTCCCTAGTATATCACCTGGTTCTGGAAGCTGACAGGTCATATTTACCTTGATCCAAAGATCTCCAGCAACATCCAATAAAATTTCACCAATTTAACCGATATGCTGCTGTAATTGCCACAGTTCTTGATATATATTTATACTTCCTGGATTCTCACACTGCAGGAGAAACTGAAACATCTCTTAAGAAATTTGCTACCAATATTAATGCTTGCCCATTTCAACATAGATTTTGCCATCATCTAATATAATTTTATTTGGCTAGCTGAAAAGGATGTTGCCTGGACACACAAATTAACTAAGAATCATTGTTTTTCTTTTAAGAGTGATAGATCAAGTTACACAGTCAAATAGAACAAATGGAAATGGAGCATCCCTGACAGATTCCATTAGAGAAGGCATTCTTTCAAAAATGACTGAAATTCTCAATATAGATGCAATTTATTTATTCTACTTTTGCTGACCAGCACAGAGGTAATGAACAGTTACATATGGAATTCTCTGATTCCATACCGTTTATGAAAAAAGGCAGTGTATCTAGTGGTTAGAGCAGGGCATTGACAAATAAAAATCCTAGTTCTGCCACTGACTTTTTGTGTGAATTTGGGTCAGTCACTTAATATCTTTGGGCCTCAATTTACCCATGTATAAAATTAGTATAACTCTCAATACACCTACCACACAGGGATATAGTGGGAATAAATCTTTACTATTATAAAGCACATTGTGATCCTCTATTATGAGGTTATAAAAGTGCAAGCTCATTATTTTTATCTTTAAAATTTAAAAATGAATAAGACTAATACCTTTCATCAGACTCAGACAGGACCAGTTCTCAAACCAACATGAGAAACAAAGGCATTTCTCAGCTGCAATGCAGAAATATTGATCCTAAGTACTTCTTCATTCCAAAGAGAGATTTATTCTTTCTGCCTATAATAGTCACATTGAGGGAAGAAGCTGCTAAAAGGGGTGTGACTTTTACTACAAAGAGTTGTTTTCTGTTTTATTTTTTAGGTTTAGCACAGCAAACATTTGTTTTTTTTCTGCTCTGACACTTATTGAAAGGGCCTCCTTTTCAGCTGGTTGGAAAATGGGTTCCCCCGTCCCCCCAATGGAAAATTTACTGTTTTCATCAAAAATAAAAGAAAACTATCCAGAAGCAAATAATTTCAGTCAAAAACTGACAAAAAAAATTCAAGGAAGGCATTTTTTGCAAAAATATTTGTTTAGTTGAAAACCCAATTTTCCACAAAAAAGAGTTTTGACAGAAAATTTTCACCCAGCCCTAATTAGCAGCCTTCTCAGAGGCAAAGCTACTGTATGGCTATAAATACTACAGGGATCGGCAACTTTTGGCATGTGGCCCAGTAAGTTAAGCTCCCTGGCGGGCCGGGCATGTTTGTTTACCTGCCATGTCTGCAGATTTGGCCAATTGCGGCTCCCACTGGCCACGGTTCGCCGTCCCAGGCCAATGGGGGCTGCGGGAAGCTAATCCCTGATATACTTTATATCCACATATATTGAAAGCCACTTATACAAGAAGGAAAATGGGGGAAAAACCACTTGCATGCATAGTATAGTTATAAGCAAGCAGAATTTAATTTACATAATCCTTCCAATCCAATGTCTTTTGCTATGGAGTGAGATACTGGGGCTAGCCAGGAGAATACTCAGTCCCTCAACACAAATGGGAGATTTCCGGTTCTCCAGTAAACTGTTGGAGAGTCAAAGAAGAGAGGATAAAGATTCAGAAGAGCTCTGTACAGAGTAGAGCCTTGCCCTGTGAAAATAAGGATGCCCTGGAAAAGTTACTTTAAGTGACTGTTTCACATCAGCACAATCAAATTTTGTTCTGCTTCCCAATTGAGTGCCTATCTGTGCTTCCCAACTCTCCCTTCTGTTGAAAGAGAAGCATTGTCTCTTTCTTTGAATCCCTCCAGGAGCTCCCATTTCTCCATTATATAAGATTCAAAGTTTTTTGCCTTCCCACCAAACCTCACCATATTTATCCACCCTATTATTTAGTCTCTCTCACACACCCTCCACTCTGCCATAATGAAAGCCCCAATGCCTTATTTGCCTATTTCTCCCACAACCGACTTTATACTTTCTTCCACACTGTCCTTAAAGGAACCACCTTCCTAAGCTAACTGAAAAAGAACTCTTGCTCCACTGCACTTTCTACTAGGTTTCACTGAAGAGCTGCATAATCTTATTGATGTAAACTCTGTTCTTCACCACCCGCACGCAATCTCCTTCTTGTTCCTTCTCCCTGTACCTCCAGTTGTGCTATGTCCACATTTAATTTGTAAGTTCATCAGGGCAGGGATCACATCATCTTATCTGTTCTATTGTGAGGTAGCTATTACATTTTGAGTACTATAAAATAATAAAAATAATCTAAACGTTTGTGGCAAGTAGGGCCAGATATTATACTTTTCCCAGTATTCTGAAACAACCGTAAAGGGCAACTTAACTCAGGTCAACCAGAACTTTCAAAAGATAAGAAACATCTCACTGTGTGAACACACACAATTTTAAAAATATATGGGAACATTCGTCATCATCTTTTGAAGTTCTCTAGTTTTAAAGGACAAAATGGGCAAAGCTTTATTTATATATATATCACACATACACACACACAAGGATGGAAATTATTTATTCAGATATGAGAGGCTGACACATTTGTTGCACATGTGTGTCAGTGCAATTATAGGCATGCCACTCACTTGTTCATTAGCTGTTATATTACAGCCATGCCACAAGGCAGCAGCAACAAAAGAAAGCTATAAGGACCTCAACGGTCTTGATAAATTCTATTTGAAAACTTTACACTTGTGTTTTGATCCTGCTGTCCTCACACCAGAGAAAACTCCCACTGATGACAGCTCAGGGCCGGTGCAACACATTAGGCGACCTAGGCGGTCGCCTAAGGCACTAGCATTTGGAGGGCGGCATTTCGGGTACTTCCGCGGTGACCGCGGCGGCCAGATCTTCGGCCGCCTGGTCAGCAGCGGCATTTAAGCGGAGGGACCTGGGGCAGGGGGGCGCAGGGATGGCCTTATGCAGCATGGCATGCAGGGGAACCACACCCTGCCCCAGCTCACCACTGCTCCACCTCCTCCCCTGAGCACGCCACCCCACTCTGCTTCTCTCCCACCCAGGCTTGTGGCGCCAAACAGCTGATTGGCACCACAAGCCTGGGAGGCAGGAGAAGTGGAGCGGCAACAGTATGCTCAGGGAGATGGGGGGTGGAGAGCTACCACAGGGCTCAGGGGGTGGGAGGAACGCGCAAGGTAGAAGTTTCACCTACGGCACGAAACATCCTTGCACCCACCCTGTGACAGCCTAAATAGGGACTGCAAAATTGGACCCTAAATAAGATTATTTCCTGCTAAAAAAAAAGAGAAAATCCCATCTTTTTTGCAAGGGAATTTTGTTCAGAGTCATTGATTAAAAGTGAATGCTAGAAGCTTTATTTGAGTTAGAGACTAAAAAATTGGCCTATTTTAATTTGTCACAGAGCAGCTCAAGGCTGTCAATAAATGCCTCCTTGCCTGAAGAGGTAGCCTTAGGATGTCTTTTGTCTGGGCAGTTATTAGGATGTTCTAAATGTACGGTACATCCTTATCCCTAATCCTATAGATCCCATGATTAAAGAAAATGCTCTGAGAACTACTGGCAACTTGAATTATCATTCCTTACCAGGGATAAATAATTCCCTATTTAAATTTGAAACACAGAGGAGTGAAGAGGTTAAGACGACTGAGCATTTCTTTGGACAAAAAAAAAACATCATAATTTTAAATTGTTACTCTCAGGCCTTTAGATGGTAGTTGAAAGATTTTGTGTTCAAGACGACATTTAGAGGTTACAAGTTCACCACTGGCTGTAAACCTCCTGAGGCTTTTCAGATTGCAAAGTACTTAGCCATCCCCTGAAGAGTCCTTTTTTCTTATATAGTTTTCAAAGCATCTGATATAAAATTCTCTAATATTTCTTTTTCTAAAGTCAAAGTAACCTCTTTGTTTAGAAGAGATGGGTTTGGTATGTTTCTTTGAGCTTGATTTTGAAAGACATAGTAAACAGTGGTCTTAGCGCTATTGAAACTCAAATTAAACTGGGAAGAGTCATGTAATTTTCCTACATATCTACAGCCTTCCCTTCCGTTTTAAAAGCATCACCTAGTGAGACCAGAGTTCAGTTTTCACGGTGTAACATCACACAAGCCTGCATGAAAGGATTCACATTTTCAATCTTTTCCTCAGACTTCCACAAATTTTGGTTTTGCCTTTAGTGACATGGGCCAACACTATCCCTTTCCCTGGGAATTCAGTAAAGGGTTTGTAATTATATAGGACAGTGGCTCTCAACCTTTCCACCACTCTACCTCTTTCAGGAGTCTGATTTGTCTTGCATACTCCCAAGTTTCACCTCACTTAAAAACTACTTGTTTACAAAATCAGACAAACATACAAAAGTGTCACAGAACACTATTACTGAAAAATTGCTTACTTTCTCATTATTATCATACACTTATAAAATAAATCCATTGGAATATAAATATTGTACTTACATTTCAGTGTATAGTAAATAGAGCAGTATAAATAAGTCATTGCCTGTTTGAAATTTTAGTTTGTAGCTTGTGCCTTTTATGTAGCTTGTTGTAAAACTTGGCAACTACCTAGATGAATTGATGTACTCCCTGGAAGATCTCTGTGCATTCCCAGAGGTACATATACCCCTAGCTGAGAACAACTGATATAGGACACGATTATCCTCTCATTTTACATCACTTTCACACCAGTGTAACTCCATAGACTTCAGTGGAGCTACTCCTCATTTACACTTATGCAAATGAGAAGAGAATCTGCCCTAACATTATCTTAAAGCCATTTTTCTATCTAGTGTAACTTCAGCACCTAGAATCAGTGGATACTGATCCCTTCCTGTACACAGTAAAACTTTGATCCATGTTATCTGACCAGCTCTAGGAAATGAAGATCAGTCTCTTACCAGGCCTTCTGTGATACATCTGATGATTACTATCCTAGACACCAGGTCTGATAGGTCTCCCTTTTCTTCTGCTTCTTAAAGGGTCCTGGAAGGTCTGTTCCATCCATCCTCATTCTCACTTACACTAAGGTCACTTAAAGTGGGAGTAAGTTACATTTATGGCTGCTTAAATTCTTCTTTACATTGCTAGAGTGGTGTAAACTGGCCTTAGTTTAATAAAAATCAGCCCCACTGTTAACCAAACTTTGCTTATTTATCTTCTCATACTTAAAAATAAGTCAAGAAAAATAGCACACACATCAAACTGCATATATAATACACAGCTAATTAGCAAAGCTGAGCATCTAAATACCCATTTTATGCATCTAAGTAACGATTTAGGCACTCAAGTTTGAAAATTGGGCTCTGTGAGATTCCCACAGAAGGAGTTGGTGATGTAAGAAATAATGAGAGTGAAGCTTGAGTGAGTCAGAATCAGAATCGTGAGATGGACTTTCCATTCTAGCAACACTATTTCCCCATCCATGTATGTGTATAATAGATGGAGACAAGGCGGGAGAGGTAATATCTTTTATTAGACCAACTTCAAGATGTTACCTCACCCACCTTGTCTCTGTCATATCCTGGGACCAACATGACTACAATAATACTGCAAACAACATATAATGGATGGAAGTAGTCGAAGTGGAGGCTTTCATTTCGCCCAAGTATAACATCTCACTTTCATGTTCATTATGGCTAGATGATGTTCTAAACCACTCTTATCTAGATTACAAGAGTCAAATTAATATTTTATTTTTAGTCTTACCATTCTCCACTGTCACACTCATTCCTCATGCATTTCTGCATTACAAGATTTCCATTGCTTCTATCCCTTGCCCTTTGCTGCTACTAATTCGTCCAACAGTGGATGAGCTGCTCTCCCAATGAATTTCTGTTTCTGATTTGCAGTGTCTGATATATTAGAATGCTTTGACATATACAGTTATATATACACTATATATGCACTTTGACATACGTGAGCCCAATTATAAAATCCATGCATCAGATTATTCGACACGTGTCCTTTTATATTCTAGTAATCAATCATGAATTACAAGGCATTTATAAGAACACCATGTAATGTATGAGAAGGGGATTAGATAGATACACAGACAGATGGAGATAGGAAAGAGCGCATAGAATTTCTGGTGGAAAAAAAACTATGAATTTTGTCCATCTCAGACAAGCAACATTTTAACTGCTACTTGTTCAGACACGTTCACTATATAAAATAACATCTCTCATCATCATGCAACTAAATTCAATTTTCCTTTTTAAAGGTACACTAATGTCTGCTTCTCAGAAACCTCTTTTAGGAAATATTCTTTAAATATTCCAAAGCATAACTTATCTATTGTATCTTTATAAAAATGGTAATACAAGCCTATACAAGTGGACCTATCTTATTGTGCCAGTCATATTCAGATATCCTTCCTTTAACTGATCCACATATTTTTAGTATTTTGAAGCACAGTTAACTTCAAGCTGAAAGTCCATAGACCTATCCTAGGAAGAAACTGTTATATATGAAAGATAGGTCTGGATTACTGTTAGCAAAAGTTGTACCAAGAACACAAATCCTAAATTTACATACCGTAGGATCTGTAATATGTGTGGAGCTATGTTCCAGTAAATGATGAATGTTTTATGTCCTTTAACCTGGCCTTCTAATTCTTGTGTCTGTATAACTCACAAAACAGTCAATCTCATTACAGCCTATCCTGGAAAGAATTATTACCTAAGCAGGATTCGGAAACTTCTGTTCCCACATTTTCCTATGTAAATTAATTTCATTTCTGAGGAGTAATATGTCAACATTGTACTTCTGTATATACCATGCCCCTAGATTATTCTAGAGAGACACTATTAAAAAGTCTGCATTTGCTAGTAGTTATGATAGTTGTTCCCTATCCTACGTATACAGTCTGCGACTATCAGTCCAAGATCTCAGCATAGCTCAAACACATCCTTTTTTAAAACAGGTCTGTAGTCCATTGGGGGGGGTGGCTCTTCTCCATCCGGGTCTGTGGGTGGCCAATCTTCCCCACTATGTCTGTGGGGGTCATCTGACATGGGGAATCAGTGGGGTGATGGGAGATGCAAGCTTGGGTCTGTGATCAGGGCCGAACAACACACACAGTTTTGGAGCCCCACCCCCTGGTCAGGGTGGGACAGCAAAAAGTCTCTGCCTCAGGCCTATACTCAGATTGAGCAGCAAACAGTCGAATGTCCTAGCTCTGGCAGAGGGGCTGACAAGTGCAGGCTTCTTGCCTAAGAGAGGGGGAGACTGCCACCCACAGACTGGGATGGCAAAGGGGACACAGGCCCACCCATCCACTGCGTCCTAGCCTAGGGCCCTAGCAGTGGCAGAGTGGTCTGACACTTGGTCAGTGGGGATCCTGACCACAACACGCTGACTCACTTGCTGTCAGACAGGAGTCGGCTACCCTGGGACACTTTCTAACTCCCCCTCAGGATGTACCTGGCTCTGTAGAAGGGGATCCTGGTTGTCAGGGAAGAAGGCCTCTGTCAGTGCTTGTAGCTCCTCTGTGCTCGGGTCTATAAATGTCCCTGGCGGTTCTGGCCAGTCTTTGGCTCCCTTGGGGTCTGCAGTGGCCTCCCAGCTCAGGAGTTCACTAGAGGTATCTGGCTCCTCCGGTGGCTGCCTTCCAACTGAGTTTTCTGGTCCACCCTTTATACTTCTGTTCTCACCCACTAACTTCCGGTGGGAGGGTTGAGCGTGGTGTAACTCCACCCACCAGATTCAATGAGGGGGCTCCTCCCCTTCTGGGGCTGTGGGTGACTAATCTGCCCCACATAAAAAAGGATTATTTCCCTAAAAATAATTTCAGGTGCAGTGCTGTTGTAGATTATAAGATGCAAGACCTTTCATTTTCCTTTCATCTCTGTCCCTTTTTTTCATCAAACAACAAAAACAGAAACCTTCCCAATCAATCCAAACACCTCAGAAAAAAATCTTCCCACACTGATAAGCCTTACAGTATGCCATGAAGGTCAACAAAGCTAGTCCCTCTTGAGACTGGTCTTGCTGTGACAGACCTGAGGTGCCTGGAAGTCCAGGAGATTGCTTAGTACCTTGACTTTTCACTCCCCACTTCATGTTTGTTTTTAGATGAGGAAATAGCATCCAGTGACCGGGTTGGCTCTCTGGTACACCAAGGATCAGAAGCATGCATATGCACACCAGACTCACTGTTGTCTAGGATATAAAGACAAAATGGGAAAAGATGAGGCCATTTGTAGTCTCTCATTGTCAGCCTGAAGTCACTCACCTTGCCCTAATTATACCAAAGAAGAGTCAGTGCCCTTGTGCAGTACAGATCAACAGAGGAACTCCCATGGTGGAGCCTTCAACTCCCTTCATCCAAGATCCTGGTACTGGTTATTTCTAAGTGACAAACTAAATAGCTTCCTAGCAAGGTACTCACTGTCCCTTTACAGAGTGCTGCTCAAACAACTACTGTGGCACGCGTACCAGTGATCACATCTGCTCAATCATTGCAGCCAAGGATAGACATGGAACAAGGTTATTCTGAGCATCAACATCAGGCCAAATTTGACACATATTGGTATTGGCAGCTGATCTACAAGGGAAACAAATTGCTGTAGGGCCTGTGGTGCTGATGTACAACAGGTCCAACTACGAGAGTCTAGACCTATTTGAGAACATTCCTATGACCTTTTCTGAGACGCAAACATATCCCATATGCCCTCTACTGGGGTTGTATCATGGATTTTCAGGAGGAACGAATCCATCATCTAGGGGGTATTTTCCATCTTTTTTTTTTATCATCATATCCTTTTTACATGCAAATATCCTATGTAAAGGAAGATAAGATATCAGCAGATTTGTTTCCCAATATTTTCTATGATGTATCAGTGAGTGCTGTACAAATGTAACGCAGTTTCAAACTAATTAGTTCTAATGTGACTATCACCATAAAAACAGAAAAAACAAAATACAAGTGAAATCATAAATCAACACTGTTCTTGGACATAAAAAGACAGACAAGATCCCTACAAATATGATCTTACTTTTATTTCTAAGCCACTCTATCTCTAGTTTGGGAAGAAGAGGAAGATGCAGTTTAGATCTTCACCTCAGAAACATACGTCTGTACAACTTAAAACATTACAAAGTAAAATAAATGGATCCGTTCCAAATGAATCCCAGATGATGCCAGGTGAAAGAAGATTTATGTATATATTGTATAAATATTTAATGATATGGCCAATACCCCACTTAGCAAAAAGACATATATCACTCTTGTGAAATATGACTTTTTAGCCAAAAAGGCTGTAATATGTAAATGACCTTGAGTGAATTGTATTGTTATACATTAAACATTTTCTGTCTTATGATTGGCTGAGTCACCTCTGATATTATAGTCCTACCATCCAGCCATGAGTTATTCCATAACAATCTGGAAATTAGAGCCTTAAGTGTTTTTAAAAAAATCTACAAAATTTACTGTAGTATGTGGGAGGATAAAAGGATATCTTGCACGTGAATTTCATGAGTGCCATTCCCTTGAAATCTTATGCAATACCTAAGATCTGTAAACCATGAAATATAAAATTACATGTACATCTTGACATCCTAGCACCATTACAAATCACTCTAGCTACTATCTTTCTTAACCAGGACATAAACAATTTTACATGACAAAGTGTGCATGTTTCTATATAAAAACTGCAGCAAGCTTCATGTGCATTTTGGAGAGACAAGTCTGAAAGCCAGTTCCCTTCATCCATCTGAAAAGTCTAGCTTTTCCGGTATTGACCTCTCTTCTTCCAATGAGCTGTGGTCTTTTCATAAAGGGCTTGGCTCCTGTGTGTCTTCAAATCAAGGAGAGAATATCCACTGACTTATTGGATCATGGATCAGGCCCCAAATGAAGGTAATGCAGCTACTGAGTTCTTTCCCTACTGTTCCATTGGAGATCTTTAAAGTTGAAACTTGTGCTGGCAACTCAGCTTGCTCCTTAAAAATTATATAGGGCCAAAGTCCTGGAACCAATGCCCAGTTTGGATGACTGGGCTATTTACTGGAGATATCTGGAAGGAGAAGGAATCTTCCCTTTCCCCTACCCATGAAGCAGCAGCAGATTCACTGCAGTCCCAATCCAGCAAAGCATCCTTGGGACTAGTAAAATGCTAATAGTCAAGCATGTGTTGAAGTGCTCTGCTGGGACAAGGCATCTGTGAATGCTAGCACAGCCTTGTGGCTGCAGCAGCTCTGGCAGCTTTTGTACTCCCCCCTGCACAGATATCCCAGATTCTCCTCCCTACTCAGTTCCATGGGCTTTGTGGTACTACAGGGTTGGAGCCATCTGCAGCTTCATTTGGAAAAGGATTTGGCCCAAAGAAAGTCAAGAGATAAAGTGGAATATGAATTATACTTACATTGGCTTGGATACTAACCCCAGACTCTGAGCCAGAAAGTTTTTGCTAACTTAGTTTTACACTATGTAAATATTTTTTTAAAACGTACTCATTGTTGATGCCAACTTTACATTAAGTACTCCTTTCCTTGTCACCCCATCATAAAACATTGATTTTTGCCCGTTACCTTTTTAAGTCTGTTGCACTTGTACTGTACAGTAACTCACAAGTTGTCTGAAACACGAGACATTAACAAATCCTAATTGGTTGTATAATGTGAGCAAACAGCATGTACAGTATTAAACCACTTCTAAACCACCTATTTTCTGTATGCAAATCAGACAGAAACAAATGTTTGGCCCCAGCTGGGCAAAATGTCCCATTTAGAATTCTTTTCCTCTTCTTTGTTCTTTGATGTTCTGCAAATGAGCTTTAGAACTCCGCTCTTCACACAATTCAATTTTACAGGCCCATTATCTGAGATATAATGTGGAGGTTAAATATATCAGGGCAGCCATTATGTGAAAATAATTAACAGTAATGAATAATGCACTAATTCCACTGATGAGAGATGGTTATATGGTAATGAAGTGTTGGGGCAGCCTTGACAAATGAAATTAAAATATTTAAACACTGTTTTATGATATTACTTTGCTCATATAATTTCCTTTACTTACAATGAGCCACTTCGATTATCGTCATTATCTTGACAGCTCTGAAGGATGAAATAGTGCAGGTTAATGTGACAGCGATTAGTCAGAGAGAAAATCCATCACATAAAGCAGAACACAGTGAGGGAGAAAGGCCCTCTGTACTTTCCTGTTTCAAACATGAAAAGAATGATACTATCAACATCACTTCAATATTAAATGGATAGAATTATCTTGTCATTCCTTTACAGCCTCTGAAGAACTATCTATTTGTACCTGCAAAGGAAAGGTCAGCCCTTCTTAATCATCCATAAAAATATGTTGATGGATTCCTAATATCAATAACAGTGACAGGAACAGAGACAGGAAGCAAGCCAGGAAATTTAAAAGAAAAGTGCTCTAAATTTCAGATTGAAATCCTTGCTGTTTTGTATTTTTTAAGCTGTGCACTGTACAAAAGCACAATTAATTTAAAAACGCAGATTCACACAGCTCCAAATTCAAATGGGACATATTTATGTAAGAAAATTGCTCCAAATTCTGTTTAAAGAGCAAAGTAACAGCATGTTTCATGGGTATTCTTTGCATCATTTTTGTATTAACTGACCATCTTTAAACACACAGGCCAATTTTTTTTTTTCAGATCTGGATGCCAAAAGTTAGGCTCCTAAAGCCAGTTTTAGGTACTTTAAATTACAGTGGCCTGGTGTTCAGACATGCTGAGCACTTCACCTTTCATGGAAGTCAGTGAGAGCTTCAGCTGCTCAGCAACTTTGACAATCTGACTACTTTTATTGAGATGGCTTTTGGAACTCAACTTCAGGCATCAGGTTTGAAAATTGTGGCCTCGGTTCAAAATAAAAGTGTGATTTGGGTGAAAAGGGGTACAGTGGGTTCATGAAAACCCATTGCCACGATAAGTAAACATTGATCAACACCATTTGCTATGGAGGGGAGGCAACTAAATCTTGAGGCATACCACTACACTGGGACAATGGAGAGGCACAGTGTCTCATGGGGAACTCATGAAGGCACTTTGCCTCAGACAAGTGCAATGCATACACCAGAGCTGTTGAGGAGAGCAGCTGCTGCCAGTGGACAGGAAGGCAGGGCCATAAACAACTCCTCCCTCCTTCTCCACCCTCATATTTGTCAGGAGCAGACCAGTCCTTGCACTCAAACTGCAATTGTGGCAGTCACTTGTGCAGGGCCTGCAAACAGAGAGGTTCTTTGCATCCATGCTCCATGTGCCCTGGGTATTTTGAAATGGCAGTTGCCTTTTGAATCAAGGGGAAAAAAATAGTTCTGAGACAGCCCCTCCCTTCTTTGGACACACATACATCAAGGCAAATTCTGTCCTCAGTTACACCTGTTCCTTTCCACTGAACACCTGAGGGTTGGTTTGGTTGGGGGTGGGGGTTTAATGCATTTAAGATTGCTGTTTTTGTCAACTTTTCACTTTTACTGTTTTTATGCAGCATAGAAAACTCTTGATGCTGTTGTTTACTGTAATTTTCTGGTACCCATGGGGATGAAAACCCATTGAAGGAGGTAGCGTACTAAGACTGGAAGGCTACAAAAGCTTGGCACAAGGCTGATTCCTTATTCTTTCCGCTATTTGAATGGATAGCTCTCTATTTTATAGGCTTTTCTATGATGCTCATTATGATAGTACCCAACAGTACTGAATGTATCCTCACAACCTCCCTGCAATGTAGGGAAGTAGCATTCACTTTATAAATGAGAAAAGTGAGGCTCAGAGAGATTAAGTGACTTGCCTAAGATCATACAGGAAGTCTGTGGCAGAGAGAGGAGCAGAACCCAGATCTACTGATCTCAGTTCAGTGCTTTAACTATCTTCCTCTCTATCGAGTACCACAGCAGAAGTGTCCAGAGGACTGCTCACTGGCCATTACCAATCATTTGAAGAGATCTCTCCCTCTTGATTTCAATAAATCATAGACAGTTCCCTACATAGAAGAATGCTCTCATATGTTTGAGGTTCCAGAAACAAAGTTGTGTTTTTCATCACATTCCAGGGCCCACTCTAGCAAAATATAAACATTATTTTAACAACACCTGCAAACTATTGTATCTGAATTGCTGACAGCACGTAGCATGGTGAACCTTGTTGTTTTAATCTAGAGCATAATGAAGACTTATGGAGGGAGACCCTCTGTCATCCTGAACTAGAAAGCTGACTTTTAACTACATGGGAAATGTAAAACTAATAATTCATTGTGATTTACAGCTCTCCAGAACAATCTGCTATGTCTTTATACTGAGCAACTGAACCAGGAGGAGGAGCAGAGGTCTAAAAGATGGGCAAGCCATAACTCCATTTCTCTCTGCTGCTGGCTAGAAACAGAATCAAGAAGTTTAAAAACTGAGAAAAGTGTGAGTAGACAGGGGAGAATGTCACTACCTTTTGGGTCTGATTTTCACTCACAGTGAGTAGCATCCTTTTCTGCTAGCAGTCCCACTGAAGTAACTAGAGCTATTCACAGAGCAGGGTACTACACTCATCATGAATAAATATGGCAAAATCTGTCCCTCTGGGAAAATGGTATCGCTGCAGCACCACTGTTTATAACACTCCTATTCTTTACATGTTACTGTATAATACGGTCTTATGCTTCTAGGAATTTAGAAGATGCACATGAACACGCATTCAGACTCTTCCTACAACTTCTTATGTGCAAACTAGCCCTTACATAAGGAATCCTTTAGCTAATATGCTTTTAAAAACTAATTCAACTAGCAGTAGTTTTCTCATTTTGTTAGTTTTAAAAAAATACAATTGAGTTCATTTATCTGACAATGAAGTGCCTCTGTAATAAATCTAACATTAAAAAATCATTTCTGGCAAATTACTTCAATAAAATCAATGAAGGTCAGGCTCAGCTGAAGAAACAAATAAATTACATGTTATTGATAGGCTAGGCGGACTGAACTGTCATTTAGAAAGGCTATGAGGGATAAAGGAATGTAATGTAAGGAGGGTATTTATACAGCCAAAATGGGGGAAAGACACAAGTTTAAGCTGACAGATCCCATCCACAGGATTCCCTTGACTCAGTCCCGGTATAGCAATAGCAGTTATTCTAACTCTCAGTAGCACATTGATGTGTGCTTTGGATCGGTCAATATTGACTTGCTCCAATGCTGCTTCGTGATCTTTTTACCTTTCCTATTTGAAGCCCAAAAACCGGATTTCTGCTAATAGAAAATGAAGAATAGATAGAATTGAATCATATCATCCATTGGTTTTTCAGCCAGGTTAAAAGCAGTTTGACACAGTTCAAGTTTTTCAGTACCTTCAACTATTGAAGAAATAGAAAGCTTGTTATTCACTCGTGGGACTTGCCATCCTTTGATAACAGAGTAACAGTTTTACAGTTAAACTATTCTAACAACATTCTATTTAAAAATCTGTCAAACTTTTCCTATGAGGGGCCTAAGAAATGGCAATACCCTGGTATATTTCAACTCTAGCAATATAATCCAATGGCTGAGTTTAGAACATTTTTGTTTTTAAAATATATAGGTTATATATTGCCTTTTTTTGCTTTCCTCTTCTCTATGAGGGAAGCAAAGGAAGTATTGGATTATTCATGTGTTCTTGTGGGTACAACATTCAATTTAATCTTTTTGGAAGCTCGGATGCTTTTGTGGATCAACAGCCCAATAATACTATTGTGCACTTAGGATTCAAGCCACAAAGCGTGCCTGTGAGGTTCAGAGAATGTGAACTCATATTGACTCCAATTGGAATGGAGGGCATACTGTATCTTACCTTGCAGAATCAAGCTCTTTGACAATCTGGGTCCTGTTTAAATTAGGGGATCTCAAATGACCAGATCCCCAAGCTATTGGGGCTCCTAAATCCCTCTACCTCTGAGTGCTCTACAAATATCAACCCTCAGTATTAATTCTCATCATTAATTAAGACTTTCAATAATGTCTAATGTGGGCAATGTCAAATCATTTTGCAGATAAGTGAATAATGTGAGTTACCTCTAGGATTCACAGCAAGTCACTCTGATTATACTGGTTGGACTGAGGTGAGAGGGGCTACAAGGTGGGTGGTTACAGCCCCCTGATCCTGGGGTAAGTACTCTATTAGACCTGGCATACCCAGGCCCAAGCTGCTGTAACCTGTGCTGGCTGGTAATGGCCTCCAAGGAGCCATTGGCTAGCAAGGGAATGCTGAAGTGCAGCAGCACTCTGGTCATGTCCCTGACATAACTTTCCCTTGATACACACCATCTGCAGGGGCTACAGGGAAAGGGTGGGATGTATAAGCTATGAGAACTCTGTGCTTGCTGGGGACTCCCCTACATGAAGGGAATCCCCAGAGGGAAGATCCAGCCAATTTTTGGCCACTCTGCACTGCTGAAGTAGCCCAAATTGGCCAATGCCAGCTAGACAATCTGGTCCACTGACTTCGCATATTGGTGAGCCATTCATGGACCCACATGGCCAATTGTTGAATGGAAGAAGACCTAAAGGCTGAACTCCATACTTATTCTCTTAGGATTACTGATTTTTTTCACTTTATAGAAACAGACCAGTGTTAAGATGATGATCCTCTCACTGCTAGTCTATTATTCACCAATATTTCTTCATACCTTGTTAATTCAATGGAAATTTGCATTTTTTCTCTCATGGAACTCCATTAATGCATGTCTGTAGGGGACTACAGAAGACTGTGTCACGGCCTAGCTAGGGTGTCTCCGCTTTCTCGGCAGCCTTGTAAAGAGCCCCTGCTTGCTAAGTGGCCGGTCATTGTAGGACACAGCATGCCACTTATAACTTGCTTTTAACTGGTTGAAACCAGTTTGTATGGCCTTAGGCCAAAGGGCGGACATAGCCTGTGGGAAGTCCCTTTTTGCATATGTATGAGTTGCTTTTGTATTGTGTATATATAGCTGTATGCTCCCGGTCCGCCTTTGGACTCTGACCCAGGCCGAGCTGAGCTTCGGTGCTGGGTTCCCCGCCTAAGTGACAGCAATGCCCAGGGTCCCCGTTGCAGATGTGTCACTTTACCTTCATTAAAGCCAAATAACTCACTGTGTGTGTGGGCCTCGTCCTTGCAGAGCACTCAGGCACGTAACAACGTCTATTCCCTGAAGTTGCTGTGCTCCATAACATTAAACAATTCTGCCACTATTAACTGACGTCTGATGTAAGTTTGAAAAACGATTTTGTATTCATTTGTATTTCCAAAGAGTCAGTGCTCAGACTATAGTTACATTTGCCTTGTAACCCTCAGCTGAATTAAAATTTGTCTGAGGGTGAGCTTTTTAACCCGCATTCTAAATCTAATGTGATCTGTGGCAGAACAATAGGTGCTATAAGCAGAGGTTATCAGAACACCTTGAAAGCTACTTCCTCTTGACTAAATGACTTTGACTGGATCAGTTCTTGCATAAGACAATTCAAAAGATACTGAATAAAACTTTGGTCTCGCATCAGATCTGCTAGCACAGACACCTGTGAAATCCAATTGACCTAAATAGGGACAGTGATACTGACCTCCTTTCTATAGTACTTTGAGATCTGAAGATGAAAAGTGCTATAAAAGAGCTAGGTATTATTGTTATTAGTTATTATTAGTAGTAGTAGTTGTTATTATATGGGTTTCGGTATCAGAAAGGGTTCTGTGGTAGTGGATCCCAGTGTAGGACCAGGGCCTGACCTCACAAAAAATTTAAATACAAATAATTTAATCAGTTCTTTCATCAGCCACAAAGCCACCTAGTTGCTTCTTTGTTTCAATCACAGGATTATACCCCACAGTATATTTTCTAGTGGGCTTTATCCAATCCAGTTTTAAATTAAATTGTGTCAAGCAATGGAGCTTCCACCAGTTCACTTGGAAAATTATTCCATGCCTGAAAAGGTCTCACTATTATCAGGTCTTTCCTTATATTCTGCCTGTATTTCCCCTTTCTTAACTTCATCCCATCACTCCTAGTTATGTCCACATAGGCCACCCTAAATCATTTAGCAACTTCTTTATGGCCTGATTCTGCATCCCTTCCAGTTGTGACTCTGCAGTCAATATAGCAGATACCCAGCTGGTGTAAATCAGTGTAGTTCAATTGAAGTAAATGGAGCTAGGTCCATTGACACCAGCAGAGGAGCTGGCAAAAATGGCTGCATCCTTCAAATACTTTCAGACAGTTTTCATTCCTCCCATATTGATTTCAACATGGTTATTTTTCTTTCCCTCACTTTCAATGAGTAACTACAAAACAACAACATCAGTATATCTTTGTCCTCAATGACTGACAAAGGATTTGATCCAAAGCCCACTTAAGTCAATGAAAAAACTCCCACTGACTTCAAAAAGCTTGGGGTAAGGCCCTTAGCTGCTGTATATGTATGATGATATGGGCTCTCTTTGCTTTACTTTTTTCCTCCGTTATATTTCTAAATGCATTGTTTATACAGTGCTCCCAGGACTGAAGATATCTGAGGCATAATTTAGAGAGGTCAAGGGGGATTAGTGAATAAAAATTAGAGCTGTGACTGCTTAAGAAAAGTCAAATTGTGAGGCAACAGGCTAGTTGAAAATAAACTCACACCATTTATAAGCCTAAGGAGGATTTTGCTGTAGACAATGAAAAAGGTAAAGTAGATTCTTCTTCTTAAATTAGGTCAGCAAGCACTACATTAATAAAATGAAGCACCACATCTAGAATCTAAGCAAAGAAAAACAGAAGAGCCTGATCTCAGTCTTCGTTTATACAAGCAACTGGATGTGTCAAGCATAGGAAATGTTATAGAGGTATTAAAACAAGGCAATACTCCAGGCCACCAAACCTCCCTCAGCAGCCACAACAGCTTAATTGTTATAGGTATTGGACAAGGTTTATCACTTACTCATGGCTTTTCTGGCAAGGATGCCAGAATATTTTAACCCTCAGAATTGTACCTCAACCACTCTGACCATACTTCCTCCTGAGCTTTCCAGAAACAGTTTGAGTCAGAATGCATATGCCAAACTAAAAGTCACATAGGGCCAAATGCTAAGACCCATTTATTTTAAGGTCCTTACTGCTGCACAGGGTATATTTTATATGGGAAAGATGCCATTTTTCTTCAGTGGAGATATGGTGGCTGAGCTATTGAGAGAGATAGTCAACACCAGGAGTGATAAATATGAAAAGAGAAAGGGACTGAAGATCCAGTAAGGTCTGAGACAATGATCAGTCAAGCTGAGGGAGGAAAAACTTGTCCTGAGAATCAGCTATAGGTATTTGGGCAGAGAGTTCTGAAAGAAGATGGTTGATCAATTCTGTTCCAGGAGTGGTGTATGTGTGTGAACAAAACAAGTTTTGCTACAATACTTTGACTATAAGACACTGATTTCTCATCCAACATGAAACTAAGACTTCAAAGGTCCCAAAATCTGCTCCTGCTCAGGAAAAGGGCAACAACATGTTTGTACAGTGCCTAGTACAACCGGGGCCCAGCTTGGTTGGCCTCTAGATGTTAACGCAGTATAAATGTTTAATAATAGTTACAGTATATAGTGACAGCACTAGGTGACACATGATATTTCCCCTGATGACTGGAGACTTATAGAAGTTTGACCTCTTCTCTCATAGTTCCCCTGAGCTCCCAGAAAGCCTTTAGAAAGCTTCAAGAAGTCATTGGTTCACGAAACTGCACAGTGAACTATGGAATGGTTACTCAGAGTAGAGTTTTAGAGTGGTAGCCGTGTTAGTCTGTATCAGCAAAAAATAATGCGGAGTCCTTGTGGCACCTTAGAGACTAATCAATTTATTTGGGCATAAGCTTTCGTGGGCTAAAACCCACTTTGTCAGATGGAAAATACAGTAGGAAGGTATGTATACACAGAGAACATGAAAAAATGGGTGTTGCCATACCAATTCTAATGAGACTAATCAATTTAAATGGGCTATTATCAGCAGGAGAAAAAAAACAACTATGTTTTTTTACCCCATCAGGCATTGGGAACTCAACCTAGAATTCCAATGGGCGGCAGAGACTGCAGGAACTGTGGGATAGCTACCACAGTGCAACGCTCCAAAAGTCGATGCTAGCCACGATACTGTGGAAGCACATCGCTGACTTAATGCACTTAGTGGGGACACACACAATCAACTGTATCAAATCGATTTCTAAAAAATCGACTTCTGTTAAATCGACCTAATTTCATAGTGTAGACATACCCTCAGAATTGCCTTGTAAGTCGAAATATTGTAAGTCGAAACCGGTTTTCCCATAGGAATCAGTGGTATGAAGGGGAGGTTCGTTCCTGAAGCAAGACTCGATACACTATTTTCACCAGACAAATGCAGATTTTTGTACTAAATGAATTATAGATGACTAATGTTGCAACATGAGTGTACTTATTGTACACTGTATTTTGTAAACAGCATTCAAATAAACATATAAACTCACATATGCTGCTTAGAATGCTGGCAACACAGGCTCAGAAAGCCAGGGAGAACGGCACACATGCTGAGCCTCAGCCAGTCACTGTTCAAGCATTCTAATTGGCTGAGCCCAGGACTGGGAGCCAATAAAAAACAAGTGGCAACCCTACCGAGCAACAAGCTACCCTGCTGTCTCGAAGCCAATCAGAAGTGACCCCTTCTAGCTCCATACTGGTATAATGCAAACAGGAAGTGATTTCAAGCAAACTTTATGCAAATTGAGTGTCATGAGGGAAAAACAAGTATCATTGGGGGAAAACAGGCAGTCAATTGAAAAGCATTGTAAGTGGTGTCCAACGTCAGTTGGGCGTCGTAAGTCTGAGGACTCCTTGAACCCGTATTTTGGGAGAAACTGGCTAATCTTTCTTTCCTCAGTGGAAAGAGAAGTTCCAACAGAAAATGTCCAGTCTCACATTTTTTCCTTGAATGCCCCCCCCCCCCCCCAAACCCTTCTGTAACTGACAATTCTTGCCTACCACTGACAAAACAAGAGGACAAGAGGACAAACTGCAACAATTAACCAATAAGAAAATGTTGTTGGGAACCAGTCCTATCCCACAGATTACAACAGGGGTGGGCAAACTACAGCCTGTGGGCCACATCCAGCCCATCAGGGCTTTGGATCCAGCCTGAGGGATTGCCACCCCTGTGGTGCTGCAGGACTAAGGAAGGCTCCCTGTCTGCCCTGGTCCCACACTGCTCCCAGAAGTGGCCAGCACCATATCCCTGAGTCCCCCCGGGGAGGGAGGGGCACAGGGCTCTGCACGCTGCCCTCACCTGCAGGTACCTCCCCCGAAGCTTCCATTGGCCAGGAACAAGGAACCTGCCTCCTGCAGGGGCCACAGGGATGTGGAGCCGGCTGCTTCCGAGAGCAGCGTGGGGCCATGGCAGGCAAGGAACCAGCCTTAGCCCCTCGGCATGCTGCTGTCACCCCGGACCCACTCAAGGTAAGTGGTGGCAGGCCAGAGCCCACACCCTGAACCCCTCCTGCGCCCTGCACTGGAACCCCTTGCCCTGAGCCCCCTGCTGCACCCTCACCCCTCCTGCACCCAACCCCCCTGCCCTAAGCCCCCTTGTACATCCCACAGGCACCCTAACCTCTTGCCCTAATCCTCTTCCTGCACACTGCACTCTCTCCCACCCACCACACTCCCTCCCGCACCAAACCCCCCACCCCCGCCCTACATTCATGGCCCTGCATGTAATTTCTCCACCCAGATGTGACCCTCAGGCCTAAAAGTTTGCTTACCTCAGGATTATAATGTTAATGGGATTTGAATCATAGCAATAGCTGAGCATACCTCTGACTTATTCCACATTCTCTCAATACTCACTCATTACTGGGGTCCCATGCACCCAGGGTCCCTATGATCAGAGTATGAGTTTGAACCTCATAGCCCCTAACCCTCAACTCATCAGCCAGAGGGGCATATTTCTCCAGCTTTCAAGACTGGGCATCACAGAAGGCCAGGGTCCTGTTTTCAAAGGGAACTGTGATATCCACCATGATGCTCTTCTTCCATTCCGCATTGGTGATGATGATATCCAGTTGCAGTCAGCTGTCCATTCCGGAGACGATGGAGTTCACAGCCACCTTCCCCTAACTAGGTGATCTTGGATGGCATTGTGTCACAACTGCCAGGATCTGGAAGGAGTAGCATGTCGTTAACATAGCTGCACTTCCTGCATTGCTTGTCCTGATTCCCATGGTGGATGGGTCCATTCAGCAGGACACAGTTGATCCAGACCCTGTGGATGAACGTCCAGTTGGCAAATTGGGTGAAGCTGCCCCTGGGAAGGAAATGGTTCCTGTTGTCCCATTTATGCATCACCTCGAAGATCCAGCTTTCGTTTCAGGTTTTCCGCGTATTGGCAACAGATGGCACTCTTCAGCATTCTCTCCAGCATGGTTTTGGCTCTTGGAGTGATGACTGTGTGCTCTGCAGTCTTCACATATTTCACCAGGACTCCCAGCTCCTGACATTCCTTGCACCACGTCCTATGGCAGCCAATACGCTTCTCCAGTCATCATGTAGCATTGCAAGCATGAGTCCAGAGCAAAGCAAAGTCTCCCCCCCCCACACTTCCAAATTCACCTTCCAGTGAGATTTTCAGGTAGGTAGCGACATCTTGGTTGGAGTGGGTACTGGTGAGTTGCTTCCTCGTGACATCATACAGAGCACTCTCTGTGATTTTCCTCACTATGGCATCCGGGCACATCAGAAGGCAGAAGGTGTGGGTGATCACCCATGTCACATAGATCACGCATTTGAGGGACGTTGACACTGCCCTGCATGTGAGAAATGTACACCAGTTCATTGCTGGCCCTCTGGAGAAGAAACCAACTTCTTCACTAGCTGCCTGATGGTGTTGTCCACCTTGTTAAGAGGTACCTTTGTCACAGCAGATCCCCTCAGCAGGAATGAAATACGGGGGTCAGAAAGGTGGTCAAGACTTTGATCTTCTGCCATGGTGCCAGTAGGTAGGAGTCGATCCTGGGCACATCATGTAGGATCTCCACGATGGTGGATCTCTTCATGTAGGATCTCCTCAGGTGTCTGCTGGATGTGGAAATCCATGGGTATGCTGAGATGTTGGTATGCTTGCCTATCCTTGAGGAAGATCATAGGTTCACCCTGAATCTGAAATGGCATCACCTAGACTGAGTCCCTTTTACTGCCATCAATATGCAGGGACGTGCACTTCCTGGCATTGAAACGGAATCTCATCCAGTTGGCAGCTTGGCTTGTGACATCGAGCATTTGTTGGAGACTCTCAAGGTTGTCTGCAATCAGGACCAGATCATCTGCATAGGCCAGGATATTCACTTTGTTGCCATACAGATTGAAACTGCTGCTCAGATGATCGACACCATGGCTAAACTGAAAACGATGGGGCTAAGGGGCAGCCTGCTTCACACCCTTATGGATAGGAATTTCAGGCATCTCTGCTTCCATGGAGTGGATGGTGGTGGTCGTGCAGCCTTCATAAAGTTCCTGGACTAGTTGGAGAAAGTTTTCAAGCATCCCGAACTCTCTCAGCATGTCAAAAATGTGTTGGTGGGGTAAGGTCCAAGCCCATGGGTTGGTTGGGGGACCTGGATGGAAAATGAAGGGGGACTGCTAGAAGCCCTGGGTAGTTATTTGAATGAACATGGATTTGCCTGTATTATACGCTTTTATATGCCAGGTAGTCCCAGACATCTAACAATAAAGTTGCGGCCTGATTAAATCCATATCAAGTGTCCCCTGTCCTTCTTCTGGTATAGCTAGACAAAAGCCTTTAAATGCTTCTTCCAAATGAGTGAAGAGTTCAGCCTCACCTCCTGTTTCAGTGTTAAAGAGGAAAAACCTAGTGTACTAGGCAAGGTTGCAATCACATAATTTCTATTTGATATTACTGAATTCTTTTCTACTTCTCTGCAATTTCAAGGCTGCATTTGGCAGCACATTTTTACTGTTTCACAAAGGACTAAAATCATCCATGCTACTTGTAGAGTTCAAACAATAAAAATAATGGTGAAGAGTAAGGAATGAGTGAATGACTCAGTACAAATAATTTAAATGATTAATTTAACCTTTGCTTCTGTTTAAGTAATGCCCTCAAACCTATCACAAATGTTCATGAATGTGTTAATTATTCAGTAATATTTGAGGCTTTATTTTTAACTATATGGCTTAATATTCACAATGGAATGTGTTGTTTAGATGGTGAACTAAGTAAGTATCAGGCTATGTTTCTGTTCTCAGAATGCATGAATGTAATTTTTAAAGTGCCTCAACCTGCAAGATATCAGGCAATGGAAAGTCAAGATGAGTCGAAAGTGCTCAGCACTTAAGCATTTGAGCAGCTCTTTGCAAGATTGGCTGCCAAAAAAATTCTGATGTAAACGCTCATGGAACGTAAATTTAACATTCACTTTCCAAAAGGATTCAAAGATATGAGTTTAAATTTCTGCTTCTGAGATCATACATGATAATTCAACTTGATCACACAAGTGTACCTGGATAATAAACACAAAACGAGGTGAATATATGACCAATGTAAATTTGTTCAAAATTTGGAACAAATATCTGCCAAATATTCTTTACAGGCTTCATACATCTCTGAGACAAGGTATATATATACACTCAAATCTCTGAAAGCCAGATACTAGGACTGGGTGACAGAGAAGGGATCACTTAACAATTACCCTATTCTGTTTATTTCTTCTGAAGCATCTGGCATTGGCCACTGTTGGAAGACAGGATACTGGACTAGATGGACCATTGGTCTGATGCAGGATGCCCATTCTTATCTTATTATGTTCTTATAACTTATGTTCCATTCAGTTAAGGGAACATACCTCATTTGCCATGATTTTTTGGTCTTTCAATGGTGTATTATGTAACTGTTATGACTGATTTATCTATACTGCAGCTTTAAATTTCCAAGAGGCCTGTCTACCTTCCTGCTGTGAGGCTCTCCAAAGCAGAGAGTAGTTTCAGTTCAAGATGGCTGCTATTACCTTGATCACCCAGACTGGTTGGTCCTTTAGCCCTCATATAGACTGCGCCGATCACAACATGTCTTCCATTCTTTTCGTATCCTGACCTTCCTTTTCCATGTGCAGCCGCGTCTTTTCATGATAAAATCTCCTCATCTCTTTGGAGGTTGGCCGAATGATCATTTCAGGTCCAGGGGGTACCACTAGGTGACAGTTGCGGTCCATCAACTGTCAGTGAGCCTCGCTATAAGCCCGGCCCGTTGCATTTTACACTGCTATAACAGTAAGTCAAAACTGTGTTCTCTCACTCATGGATACTTTCCATCTTTGTCTAATTCTACAATATCTTCTAAAGTAAAGTACATGTCTCCTTGTCTATGGAAATGACTCAACTGTCAGTATTCTGGGATCAGTCCTGTGTTACCAAATATAACCATTTTATTGGGAGTCTCACAAGAGCTGATGTTGTCTTAAAATCCCAGCTGCTGGAGTCAAGTGATTATATGAGAATCTTGGCTTCCATTTTTAAAAATAAGTTCTTAGCATTTATGGTTGCAGAGAAAAACTTGAGAACATGAACCCTAATGGTTCAAAAGCCAGAAGGCAAAGAAAAAGAAATTAAGTAAAAAGAAACCCAAAAGTACTTAAGATACCATGAATTTTAAAAGAAATCTCAATATTTTGAGGGGCTTGAGTCATGATTTTGGAATACTTGAGGTTGTCAGTACCATCTGCATGTAATACTAGCATTTAGCATACTCTATATTGCTAAATTCCCCTCAAAATGGTCATAATTGAAGAGACTGTAATTATCCAAATTTGCCAAGCAGTGATATCTGGGAAGAATAGTACACTGAAATATCTCAGATACACCAGTGATTTCCCTTTGCTCGATCTGCTGCTAAATGCTCACTATAATCTGATCACTCTCTCTTTTTTCTTCAGATGGACAACATTAAGGCCTTATCTACGCTGGTAAGTTTCTATGCAGCAAAGCAGCTTTCTGCATTGTAACTCCCGAGGTGTACACCAAGCCACTTAGTGCGCAGAAACTGCACAGTTGCAGTGCTATAAAAAATCCATCCTGAAGAGAGGCATGCAGCTTTCTGTGCTGGGGCTACAGTGCCGGGCTGCCAGTGTAGACACCCTGGTTGATCACAGTGCTGCAATTGGCCTCCGGGAAGGGTGTCACAGTGCCTGTTCTCGCCTCTCTGGTCATCAGTTTGAACTCAACTACCCTACTCTCAGGTGATCAACCATGAGCCCCACCCCTTAAATTCCTTGGGAATTTTGACAGTCCCCTTCCTGTTTGCTTGGTGATGCATACAATGGTCTCAGCGCATCTTTCCAGGTGACCATGCCTGCTCATACACCAGGTGATCTCCTGCTTGGAGCAATGCCAACCTGATGGACCTCATCTGCATTTGGGGAGAAGAGGCTGTCCAGTCCCAGCTGCACTCCAGCCATAGGCATTATGATAGCCTGTGGACAGATTTCACTTTGAATGACAGAAGAGGACCATGACTGGGATACACTGCAGTGCAGGGTCAAAGTGAAGGTGCTGTGGAACGCCTACCACAAGGCGCGGCAGGCAACCTGCCACTCCAGTGCTGCACCCACAAGCTGCCAGTTCTACAAAGAGCTGGATGCGATACTCGATGGTGATGCCACCTGCACTGCGAAGGTCACTGTGGATATGTCGGTGGCTGGCGTGCCAGTCGAGAGTGGACTGAGCCAGGATGAGGAAATCTTAGACGAGGATGTTGAGGGGAGAGGGACCCAGAGGCAGACAATGACTCAAAGGTCAAAGATGTGTGCAGCCAGGAACTCTTCTCTATCCCAGAGGAGGCCAGCCAGTCATAATTGTTGGAGCCTGGTGAAGTGCAAACAGGAGAGGAGGCCCCTGGTAAGTGGCTTTGATTTGGGGAATTGCTGAAGCGAGTTTTTGGGGGCAGGAGAGTTGCAGAAAGCAGGCTTGTGTCTGTATGATGCATGTACATCACATGCCTAGTCTGAGCAGAAGAACAGGGTGTTGATTGACTCCCTCATTTCATGAGAATCTGCCTCAGAGATCTCCACGAAACTCTCATGGAGATACTGGGCAATCCACTGCCTCAGGTTCTTTGGCAGAGCTGTTTTGTTTCTTGCCCCATTAAGGGTAACTTTCCCATGCCACTCTGCCATCTTGGGGCGGGGGAGGGGGAGAAGGAGAGGACCATTGCTGCACACAGGCGAGCCACATAAGGGCCAGGGCGGAAGCCACAGTCTTCCTTGATTCCTTGCTCACCCTCAGCAGCGAGATATCTTCCATATTGAACACAGCCTGTGGAAAATGTGGGGACAGGAATGATTTTAAGGCCCACCCTACAGCGCTGGCTCTCCCCAAGGGCCATATGCCCAGAGGACAGTACTGTCCTGAACACTGATTTCCCCTGCCCTTGTGGTTACTCACCGTTTCCGGGGTCTTTTGCCTTGTGTGTGCTTTGCCTGGGGTCAGCCAGTTAGAGACAGGTATGTGAACAGTGGCTGGGTTTTAAATCACTGAATCTGTGGTCTGTGTGTTCCAAACAATACTGCTTCTGTAAAATGTTGCATTTTGGCTTCACAGATATGACAGTGGGAGCCCAGCCTCCCTCTTTGTTATCTCTGGCTAAATGGCTGTGCAGAATTAGAAAGCGGCCACGAAGAACTAAAGAGGACTTTCTGTGTGATGTCATGATGCACTCCACGGCTGAAAAACAAGAATTGAAGGAGTGGCAGGACAGAAAGAAGAGGAACCCAAAGGAGAAGCAACAGAACAGTGCTTAAAGGTTACAGAGCACCAAGTGGACATGCTCCAGGCACTACTAGCACTGCAAACTGAGCAGCTCCGTGCCCGCTCTCCCCTGCGGCCACTGTCTCAAAACTCTTTCCCATGCACCTCCCCCCAGACACCACGAACACACTCGTATCAACGTCTTGTCTCTGTGTGTACCAGCTGCGTTCCACTCCTCCCCCATCACAGTTCAGCACTGCAGACTCCCAGTACCCACTGCACTCAACGCTCGTCCATGTGCAGTGTACTGGTGAAGTACAGTACCCACTGCACTGTACTCTAGAGGAGAAGGTTGGATATGATACCTGGACATACACAAATCTTTAACCGTCCTGGGACCCCCCCTTTCCCCCATCCCCCTCAGTGCTGATATGTTTTTTTGTTTGTCTCTCTCCTCCTGTTGTTGTTTTTTAATAAAAGAATTGTTTTGGTTTGAAAGCAATCTTTATTCCATTCACTGCAAGCAAACAGAGCCCTGCAAAGCAACAGGCAATTTGCATAAACCTTCACAGTGCATCATCTGCACCAATCACAATGAGCTCCTAGCATTACAAGCACTGCACTCCCGAGCATGGCAACAAATATTAGTGGCTTTCAGCTTCAAATTGTTGCCTCAAGGCATCCCTAATCCTTATTGCCCCATGCTGTGCCCCTTTAATAGCCCAGGTCTCTAGCTGTTCAAATTCAGCCTCCAGGCGCTAAGCCTCAGCAGTCCAGCCCAGAGTGAAGCTTTCACCCTTCCCCCCATAAATATTATTGAGTATACAGCACATGGCTATAAGCATAGGAATATTGTCATCGGCCAGGTCCAGCCTCCCATATAGGCAGCACCAGTGGGCCTTTAAACAGCCAAAAGCACACTCAACAGTCATTCTGAACTTGCTCAGCCTATTGTTGAACCGCTCCTTGCTGCTGTTAAGGTGTCCCATGTATGGCTTCATAAGCCACTGCAATAAGGGGTAGGCAGGGTCTCCCAGGATCACAATGAGCATTTCGACTTCCCCTATGGTGATCTTCTGGTCCAAGAAGAAAGTCCCTGCTTGCAGCTTCCTGAACAAGCAGTGTTCCAAAAGATGCATGCGTCATGCACCTTTCTGGACCAGCCTGTGTTAATGTTTATGAAACGTCCACGGTGATCCACAAGTGCCTGGAGAACTATTGAGAAATACCCCTTCCAATTAATGTACTCAGTGGCTAGGTGGTCTGGTGTCAGAATTGGAATATGCGTCCCATCTGTCGCATCTCTGCAGTTAGGGAAGCCCATTTGTGCAAAGCCATCCACAATGTCACGCACATTGCCCAGAGTCACAGTCTTTTGGAGAAGGATACGATTAATGGCCCTGCACACTTCTGTCAACATAAGTCCAACAGTCGACTTTCTCGCTCTGAACTGCTTAGTGACCAATCTGTAGCAGTCTGGAGTAGACAGCTTCCACAATGCAATCACCATGTGCTTCTCCAATGCTAGGGCAGCTCTCAGTGCAGGGCTGGGGTGAGCTCATCACACATGCCCATGAATGTGGCTTTCCTCATCCGAAAGTTCTGCCGCCACTGCTCATCATCCCAGATGTGCATGACAATGTGATCCCACCACTCAGTGCTTGTTTTCTGAGCCCAAAAGCAGCATTCCACTGTGGTCAGCACCTCCATGAATGCCACAAGCAATCTCGTGTCATAACTACTACTCATGGAGAGATCAATGTCAAACTGCTCTTGCCTTTGTAGTTTAAGGAATAACAACCTGTGACATATTGGTGAAAATGAGCAGCATATTGGTCAACAGTGAAGGATCCATTCCTGCAGATCAAAGAGGCAGAGCAGAGCATGCAGCACACAAACCATTGAGAGATGGCGCCAAACGCAGACAGAAGCACAAGGATTTCTGGGATGCAAAGCAACGCATCATGGGACATTGGGACAGGACCCAGGATGCACCACGACCTCCTCCGCCTTCCCACAAGTCTTAGTGGCAGAAGAAAAAGAGATGCTCTGTGGGATAGCTGCCAAGAGTGCACCGCTCCGAATACCGCTGCAAGTGCCGCAAGTGTGAATATGCTATTGCGCAGGCAGCTGGCAGTGTGAACACACAACAGCAGTTTCCCTTCAGCATTCTCTGAGTGGCGCTGTAACTGCCAGTGCTGTAACTCTGCCAGTGTAGACATACCCCAAGAGTTGATGCTGAGATGTCTTAAACTGAGACCAAAACATTCATCCCTGCTCCCACATGTTTCATTAGTCTCTCCAGTGGTTGGAATTTTTTGGTTTCCTTGCAAGGGATTAGTCTTGGTCTTAACCCCTTCATTGTCAATACATTGTGCACATTCGGGGTGTCCATTAAGCTTACTTTTGTGTAATGTAATTCATGCCCACAGAATCATACAGGCATGCACAGATAGATGAACAGTCATAAGCCAAAAGAAAGTCAGTCAAATGTAAAAAGTTGATTATTTCCTGCCCTTAGTCACATCTCATTATAATTATCAACACCACCATTCCAACTCACAACAGACACCCTATTTAAAGACACTAGTCTTGAAATTATGAACCACAATCCACTAGTAAGATTCTAATGCCACTTTCCACAATTTGCAAGGAAAATGACCCCTAGACTCCCTATTCTGCCTCCTTCCATTTGTATTACATCTATAACATTGTTATAACTTTAAAAAAAAATAGAAATCTGCCTCTGAAGTAATTAGTAGGCTTATTTCACCCAAAAAATCAGTAAGATACACAAAGTTGTGCTGCAGGCAGAATTAAATAGTAGGCAGGATATTATGAAGCAAATATTATTATTGATCCCCCACCAACAGCTACGTAAGTGACTTACACTGAATCTAATCAGTACTACTAAACATCATTGAGTCCTTGAAAGTAGGAGGTACTTGTAACCCAGAAGTGGAAGTTAGGTGAACAGAAGGACAACTGTGACATCTAAAGGCAGACGTATTTCAACATAACCTTGGTTGGAATAAAACAATAACCTGACGTGCATGCAGTGCAGACAGCTACAACACATCAAAATCTATGTACTAAATGATCTATTCTAAACATACAGCTTATTACATTTTTGCTTTCAAAGACGATTCCATGTGCAACAAAACTTGGGATCTCGTCTCATAAGTAAATGTGACTTTTCATTAGAGCAGCCCTATATCTGTTTTCACCACTTAAATATCATGAAGTCTGAAGCACTGCAAACCTCTCCATAGTATTACCTTGATTAAGGCACAAAACGTTAAAAGCAAATTACTGTGAAAGTATGAAACAATTTGCCCTTAATGTTTCAGTCATATCTGTAAAAAATATGACTTAAATATAGTTTTATTAATAATACATATTTTAATTAAACGGCTGGAGGTGCATCTGGCAGGAAAAATTGAATCTTCACTGGATTTCACATACTTGTATGATTCATGGGCAGTAAATATGCAAAGCTTTGTGCCCATAAGGCAATCAAACTGCAATGCTGATATGCATGTTTTTATCTATAAGAATGAAGTCTAGTAAGGGCAGAAATAATAATAATAAAAAGACTGCAAAAGCAAAAATACCCTAACTAATGAATATGTTTTAACAGACACTATCCTTTTTCTGCTTAAAATCATCATTCCGGCCACAATTACATGCTCTTGAACAGGTATTTATTATTGCTTCCATTTTTCTCATTACATAAGGGTCTCCTGCATGTATACACATGTATAAAAATCATATCACAAAAATTAGCAATAAAACCATAGGATAAGAATTATCACGCTAGGTAGCAGAGCTTGAAATGCTTTCACTGCAAACTCTTTGGGTGCTGAACTGTTCTAAAATCTGCAGATTTGCTCACATAGTTTTCTCCTCATTTGCATTAAGACCATTTTTAAAAGACTAACTCCATATGTTTAGTTTGCTGATCTTTTCTTCATCCATTGCACCATACTTCATCAACCATTCAGCTCAGTTATTTTTAATCACAGTAACACTGGGCACATCAACAGCCCCTGTCATCCAACCATGTCAAACCACAAAAGCAAACTGTAAGTGATCAAACTTTACATCACTCACTCTTTGATTACTACACAGCCGTGAAATGCAGCCTTCTCCAGGGTGGAATGCAGCTAATGCTTAACAATACACCACAATACTATGCAGTAGTGCAGAACATGATGTTGAGAAGGATACTGCATGCTGTTGAAAGCACTTGGTATTTATTATTTTTAATAGTTTCTAGGGGACAGTCTTGGACCAGGACCCCTTTGTGCCAGGCATTGCACAAACAGAACAAAAAGACAGACCTTGCCCCAAAGAGCTTACAATTTAAGTAGTTTTAGTTCAGCAAATGTAATGACCTACAAGGCCAGGACACACCTACTCATTAAAATATGGGAATGGATTTTTAATAACCCCAAGTGATTTTGTCTTTTATTTTAGGCCCATTTTAAAATAAATGTATAACCAGAAAGTTGCCTTCTGATCTTGGTGATAAGGGTGTGATTCCCCACTAACTGCAGAGCAGAATTTTATCCAGCACTTGTTTTTAGGACACCTGTTAAGTATTAGGATCCCTGTTTTGTTACACTTCTACAACCACTCTGAAGTTAACAAAGTGAACCATTTCTTTAAACTAAAGAAGATAGACAGGGATTTAAATAATTGGCAATATCATTGTAAACGTTACCTGGAATGTTGTTATTATAAAGGATCCCATCACAAAATGTGATACGCTCCTCCAAATCATCTCCTAAACTTATTAGTAAACTATAACATATGACACAGTATGCAAAAAATGTATATTTCAATTGCACAGTAACTGTGGGTTCTGGTATGCCCACACTACTAAGTTATTTCCTGTATAAAGTATTTTGTAAACTTTTTCAAATTAAGAATATTTAAAAGCATTTTTTATTTTAAGTACACTATGAAGACATAGATGTAGTTCCTTTTTATCAAATAAAATTGTATTTATATCTAGAAGGTACCAGTGGCTGGATTAATCTGTAGCCATAATACCCAAGCTGTTTTGATTTTTAAGAGCATTGATCACTCCTAAGAAATTGCTTCTTTCACTACGGAAGCATCTTATAATGAAGCAACAATATGTTGGAGATAGTCCCTCAAATTTCACCCACTGTGTCAGCTTCTTTTGGCAACATATATGGAATGAAAACATTTGGGCCTTGATCCAACATTCCATGCACCCCCAAGACTCCCATCAGATCTTGGGGGCAGGTAGGGCTTTGTATTCCTGAAGCAATATTAGAGCATGTTTGGGGGATATCCTGCATTGTCATTTCATCCTGCATCGATGAGCAGATGTTTCAAACTGCATGGCTCCTTCTCCTTTGGTAGATTTTGCTTGTATGGAAGAAAATGAGCTATGTCATTCTGCTTTTTAGTACATCTTGAGTGTAAATTCTTTAAAAGTTGCTGATATTAAAATCTGACACCAAATGCATTGTGGTTGGCAGCAGGTTCATTTTCTCGTTCAAACAGAAAAACGCCCCTGAAAAGCTCCATGTTTTGCTCTAGACTCCTCTGCGTTTGCTTGCACTTACATTCAGTTACACCAAGATTCCACTGGATGCAAATATTAGAGGCGGGGCCTGACATCTTCTGTTAGAATAAACTGTTTTGAGTTGCTTATAACTTTGCCAAACTTCAATGGTTTGTACTGAAATTTTCTATACAGGTTGTATATCATAAGCTGAATATTTCTGGAAATTTTCAGCCAATAGTTCTGCTGTTTCCAAGACCAAGGATAGAATACTCTTATTTCACTCATGTTAAAAAAATCGGGCAGAATCCTGTTGAAAATTAATTAATTAAAGACTGCCTCAGAATACAAACGCACACGAGGACCAAATTAAGGTTGCACAGGGAACCTTAATTCTGGTATTTCCTAAACTTTGAGTGTTCAATTTTACAACTGTATTAAAGTTCTTGTAATATAGCAGGGGTCAGCAACCTCTGGCATGCAGCTCGCCAGGGTAAGCACCCTGGTGGGCCGGGCCAGTCTGCTTACCTGCCACGTCAGCAGGTTCAGCCAATCGCAGCTCCCATTGGCCTCGGTTCACCGTCCTAGGCCAACAGGGGTGGCGGGAAGTGGAGCGGGCGAGGGATGTGCTGGCCATGGCTTCCCGCCACCCGCATTGGCCTGGGATGGTGAACCGCGGCCAGTGGGAGCTGTGATCAGCCCAAACCTGATCACACGGCAGGTAAACAAACTGGCCCGGCCAGCCAGGGTGCTTACCCTGGTGAGCCGCGTGCCGGAGGTTGCTGACCCCCTGGGATAGAGTGTGTGTGTGTGTGCACGTGTGTGTGTGCACGCGCACATGTAAAATACAATGTACTGTTTGAGAGTTGTACTATAGTATAACTATATTTGTAGTATCCATTTCACTTACCTTTATATGTACAGTATGTTAATGTTTTATTTGTGTGTGATCTTTGTAACTATTTTTGTAACATTTTAATAAATAAATGAAAAATATCTTTTTTTTCATATCAAAGTACTACAGGCTTCAAGAGCCTTTTGACCCCAATGGGTAGGTTCTAGAAATTAGCAATCTGAAAGTGAAATGCTAGTCCCATTGAAGTCAATGAGAGTTTTGCTATTGACTTCAATGGGACTAGGATTTCACCATTAGAATTTAGTGTTCAAGAGCATAACTGAAAGTTCTGACTCTCAATGACCAAGTATCTTTCTGTTCCTGTGAAAGATGGAGGTCAGAACTCATGAAGACACAGCAAAGTGACATGAGAAATGAAGTTTGGATAAAGTCAAGATTTTAACGTGTTTTCTTTGTTTTCACTGATCCCTCATTTTCATGAAAACAAGCAAAAATGAGCGACAACAAAAGGCAGTCAGAGCTACTGTCAATATGAACTGTTTGCTCAGCTACTGAAAATGCCATCTGACAAACAACATTCACCATTACAGAGGTCTGTAGATCTAAAAATAAAATTGAGCCTATCAATGTAAAAGCAGTAGCCAGAAAACAGTGGATAAAACAGAGATCACATTGAGACTGAATAATGTGTGGATTAGACATTCCAGAAAACGCCTAGATGAAGATTTTTCTATTTTCCTGTATAATTGGCCAGATGAACCTTAGGGAAATTCATAGACTCTAGGACTGGAAGGGACCTCGAGAGGTCATCGAGTCCAGTCTCCTGCCCTCATGGCAGGACCAAATACTGTCTAGACCATCCCTGATAGACATTTATCTAACCTACTCTTAAATATCTCCAGAGATGGAGATTCCACAACCTCCCTAGGCAATTTATTCCAGTGTTTAACTACCCTGACAGTTAGGAACTTTTTCCTAATGTCCAACCTAAATCTCCCTTGCTGCAGTTTAAGCCCATTGCTTCTTGTTCTATCATTAGAGCCTAAGGTGAACAAGTTTTCTCCCTCCTCCTGATGACACCCTTTTAGATACCTGAAAACTGCTATCATGTCCCCTTTCAATCTTCTCTTCACCTTCATTGTTTCAATGTAGCATCTTGCCAGCAAAACTTCCCTCAGAGTTTTAGAGCCAGCTCCATCAAGAACTGTATACTTATTGTTTTGTTGTAGCCATGTTGGTCCCAGGATATTAGAGAAACAAGGTGAGTAAGGTAATATCTTTTATTGGACCAACTTCTGTTGGTGAGAGAGAGAAGCTTTCAAGCTTACATAGAGCTGTTCTTCAGGTCTGGGAAATGTACTGAGGGTGTCAAAGCTAAGTACTATGTGGAACAGATTGTTTAGCATAAGTATTTAACAAAGGGCCAGTGGGAGTTGCTGGAAGCCCCTGGTGGGCTGGGCTGGTGTGTTTACCTGCCCCGTCCACAGGTCCGGCCGATCGCGGCTTCCATTGGCCCAGAGCAGCAATTTGTGGCCAGTGGGAGCCGCGATCGGCCGGACCTGTGGACGGGGCAGATAAACACACCAGCCCGGCCCACCAAGGGCTTTCCCTACGGAAGCAGCAACCCCTGTTTGAGAAACCTTGCTCTAAGGTGCATCAATGGCAAGAAGGATACATTTTCCAGTTGGTGACCTGCTGGATGATTTATCAAGGGGTGTTATATTTATGTGCATGTGATTCCTGTTGATATCCACAAGATCTGTGCATGCAGACTGAGGGCAGAATAGAGAATATGGAATAGTAATTTATATGGCATGGACAGAAAATAGATAGTCTTGTAGTATGTTTAAATGTTGTTGGAAAAGGTATCCATTGACTTATAAAACAATGAATTGATCTCAAACTCTTAAAGGCAATGGCCCAATTTGGCTCTGGTGTAAGTCCACTCATGAGGTGAATTTGGCACTCTGTTTACATTTTTAAATTATACTTTTAATTGTTTCTTTAAAAGGAAGTGGCTAATGTAGTTCCCATGGTTGATACTCTACACTCATGTAGGATTCTGAGAATAGTTGCAGTACTGCTAATACTTTATCCAATATTATATTTTGTGTTTTGTGATCTTTGACTCACCCTCTTTATATTACCAAAACCCTCAAACATTGCTCATGGCAATGACCCTTGGAGCAGAAGCTGGGATTGAAATGGAAGTTAAATCTTCTATGCCTAGATTCAGTTGAAGGATGCTTTAGGTCAGCAGTCAGTTTTTTCCTCTATTTGTTTCTTTTCTTAAAGAATGTTTCTTAAATATTTGATTCATCGTGGTTGAATATATATCATTTCCAAATATTTCACTAGTAAGCACTCTACAGCATGGAGTTCATTATATCAATATATATCCTTACAAACTCCAGGGACCAACAAAATGAAACAACAGCATGGAAGAAAATTATGAGACAATGCAGCTTTTAAGAGATACCAAAGGTAATTTATAGACTGAAGCAGAGGTAAAAAAAGGAATGGTCATTTTTTTAAACATCTTTTCTCTTAATGTTTACTAAGGATGTTAGATATTCTTTTCCCCAGTGGAAAAAGAAGTAATATCAAGGGAAATCAGATTACTGTCAGAACAATCAATCAAGAAATTAAAACGTATAAGGTGGGATTTTCAAAAGCGCTCAGCTTTGGCATGAACTCTGTTCCCCCTGAAGTCAATTGTAAAACTCCCAGTGACTTTAATGGGTGCAGTCAAGACAACATTAAGGACTTCTGAAAATTCCATCTGCAAAGTCTAAAATATATTCAGGGCCAGATGAGTTACATCCATTGATTCTGGTCCAAGGGGAAAACATGGGTTAAGCATCTGTTACATATATTAAAAGTAATTGGAAAAAGAGGTATGAATGAACTGGAGAGAAGCTAAAGGCAACACCTCTTATGAAGATGGGATCTACTGCATAGAAGATACGAGAAACTAAGGATGTCTGATATCCAGACATTGGAAACATTAATCAAGAACACAGAGAAAGTGATGATTTTCTCCTATGGTTTTACTAGATAGCCAGACGGTATCCAGTCATGCACATTTGAAACCTATTTCCAATGCCTGGATTTCAGTTTCAGGCCAGAACTGGTTCTAAAATCTCCAGATCACTATAGGGTATATTTTCTAAATTCTAGAATGCTCTAAATGTTTATGTGGAAATGTTCTTTTCTTCTCCATTCACAGAATGACCAGGAGAGGTGAAAGGTGCTAGAGCAGGCACTTTTAGAATCTGGTCCTACTATTGACAACCTTGCAAATTGTCCAAAGTCCATTTAAGCAGTAGGCTCATAGTCTGTCTTGCTTAGAACACTTTGTGTATGAAATATATTATATTTAATGTATACTGAAAAATAGGTATAAAAATGTGTATAAAACTAAGTTTTGTTTTTATTTATATCTTTCTGCTATGATCTGTCTCCAATGATCAATGATTTATGTCCACAAATCAAGAGAGGCTGCAGCCTATTTGTTTTAGTATTTTCACTGATACTAGGCTCCTATATTCAAAAGAAATTACAGCTTGGCATCTCAAGCTTCCTGACAATGACCTGGCTTGCTTACTGTAATACAATTTATTTAGCCTTGAAAGCACCAGGCCTGAAAATGATTACAATTGGTGCAAAATGCAGCAACAAGCAACCTCCCAGCACTGAGATCACGCTCTCCTCATACTCCACTGACTCCCCCTAGAATTTCAAATTTAAACTTTGTTTAATGTCTCAGTACTCAGTTTCAAGGCTCTAAATGGTCTGAGCTTAGGATACCTAAATGATAGTCTCATGTGACAGCTTGACCATCCTTGACAGCTCCATTCCTCAGAAGAGCAGAATTGGCTCCCTTAAGGGTGAAGCTCATGTATGTAGCAACCACAACTTTCTCCAGTGCCCAAAGCTGTGACATTCACCCTGGCAGGATATAAAAAGGACCGCAAACCTCAGTACATCCTGTTCCAAATGCAAAACTCACTGTTTTCTCCTTGATTTCCCACTAAAGTGTTGCATATAAGTCTTAAATATGATAAATAAAAACCAAACCCATCCAAACCCCCTTTTCTCCAGGAAGGGAGAGGAAAGGAAAGGAAACATAATTCCCATGCGTCTCCTAACCTAGCTTATTTTTAACCTGAAAGGTGTTCTGATACTCCAATAATGGGTGTAGTCTGAGAACCTAGACACGAAAGTTCTCAGGGAAATGACTTACTTAATGCCAATCAGAATTTATGAAGCAGATGAGGGAGAGCTGGCTGAGGCTGAGACCAGATCAGACTAAATGTGAGAAGTCTTGTTTCTAGAACATACCATCCCTCACCCTCTTCCTAGACCAGAGCCTAGATTTAAGGACTTCTGCGGCATTCTGCAAGGCTCCCCTGTTTCCCTCTTTGTAGTATGTATATTTACTGCAAGTAATTTTATTATCACTATGTATGTCTCCTGTGTACAAAAAATAATTTAAAAACATTTATCTGATCTCATGCACCACAGAACCCAGTCCAGGTTTTAGATAGATAATTTTTTACTTGTTTTAGTGAACAACAAACCAGAGGCAGCTTGGCTTGAGATAAGCATTTGAAAGTTAGGATAATTTTGCAATTTTTGTCCTGAATGTTGAAAGTCCCTTTCTTCACATCCCCGAACAGCTACTTCTATCCCTCAGTTATGCTTTGACACGCTTTGTAGCAATGCTTGGTACCTTTCAGATTATCTAGCTCTTGTTGGGTCACAATGACCCAGGTTTTCAGGAGAAATGTACACAGTGATTTTCACACCCTGCAAATGAATCATAGAATCATAGAAGATTAGGGTTGGAAGAGGCCTCAGGAGGTCAGCTAGTCCAATCCTGTGCTCAAAGCAGGACCAACACCAACTAAATCATCCCAGCCAGGGCTTTGTCAAGCCAGGCCTTAAAAACCTCTAAGGATGGAGATTCCACCAACTCCCTAGGTAACCCATTCCAGTGCTTCACCACCCACCTAGTGAAATAGTGTTTCCTAATATCCAACCTAGACCTCCCCCACTGCAACTTGAGACCATTGCTTCTTGTTCTGTCATCTGCCACCACTGAGAACAGCCTAACTCCGTCCTCTTTGGAACTCCCGTTCAGGTAGTTGAAGGCTGCTATCAAATCCTCCCTCACTCTTCTCAGTTCCCTCAGCCTCTTCCCGTAAGTCATGTTCCCCAGTCCCCTAATCATTTTCGCTGCCCTCTGCTGGACTCTCCAATTTGTCCACATCCCTTCTGCAGTGGGGGGACAAAAACTGGACACAATACTCCAGGTGTGGCCTCACCAGTGCTGAATAGAGAGGAATAATCACTTCCCTCGATCTGCTGCAATGCTCCTACTAATACAGCCTAATATGCTGTTGGCCTTCTTGGCAACAAGGACACACTGCCAACTCATATCCAGCTTCTCATCCACTGCAATCCCCAGGTCCTTTCCTGCAGAATTGCTGCTTAGTGAGTTGGTTCCCAGCCAGTAGCGGTGCATGGGATTCTTCCTTCCTAAATGCAGGACTCTGCACTTGCCCTTGTTGAACCTCCTCAGATTTCTTTTGGCCCAATCCTCCAATTTGTCTAGGTCACTCTGGACCCTATCCCTATCCTCCAGTGTATCTACCTCTTCCCCCAGCTTAGTGTCATCTGCAAACTTGCTAAAGCTGAAATCCATCCCATCATCCAGATCATTAATATGACAGCAAGAAAGTCCAGGAGACCTGACAAGCTTTTTGTTGGGCTCTGTTTCCACTACATTTAAAACTCACATTGGTTTTGGGGCTACTTTGACCCCAGCACGCTTGGCTCACTTGTAAAGTCCTATAGCTACTGAGTTTTGAATGAATCTGGGGCTTGTCAAAGGTTGCATACTCTGGGATTAGATAGGAGGAGAAGCAAGCAGGGCTCAGCATCTCAGTTCAGCTTCACAGCTGAACCCTCCAACAGATGAAGTGAAAAAATAGTTTCAAATGAGAGGACTAGAAGCCTATTTGGAGATGGTGTTTAATATTATCCTTTTCAAACCTTAAAACAATGTGGATTCCTTTTTGTTTTGGAGGATGGTGAATGTTCACAAGGGGTTCTAGGTTTGTCTGGTCCACTTTGGCAAAGGCTTTCATGGTTGCAATTCAGTGGTGCAGAACACAGATGCAAGTTTAACTAAATCTGGTCTATATTAAGTAGCCTGGTCTGCAAAATACCTGGGTAATATCAAATACGGTAACGATCACTTACCTTTTCCTTAGATTGTAAAGCTCTTCATAGGAGGAACTGTCTCTCTGTTCTTTGTTTTTACATCACCTAGTACAACAGGGTCCTGGTCCTTAACTGGAGCTCCTATGCACTACAGTAATACAAATAAATATCAGCAACTGAGCATGAAGCTTTTACTTGATAACAGCTCCACTGCTCACCAGATTTTACTGTTATAGGAAGATAAATGCCAAAAAAAATGTATTTAGAAAGATTTCTTCTTATCTTATCTTTATTTTTGTTTTACAAATATGTGACTTAGCCTTGGGTCCTATTCTCTCCAGGAACATCTGCTAAGTAACATCTGATGGAGTCAACATGTTCCACCCCTGATGCCAGAGTGACTCTGCATGAGGAACATTGAGAAAAAGGGCCACTCTAAGCTGTGGTGCTCAGCATAGCATCCTCTGACCTTGACATAAAATAACCAAAATAAAGCAATGGCCATTTCAAATTTGATGTCACTTAGGGAGTTTAGCCATTGTGTCTTACTGCTCTGAGAGATTTGGCTTTTGCTCCCTGATGACAGTGAAACAAATCCTGTTCTTTGTACCAAGTCACAGCACAGGAGCATAAAGAAAGGAACTCTACAAGGGCTGGATGGGAAGAATCCTCCTTTGCAATGCCTTCCCCAGTGGCAGCACTCCCTCCACGGATGGAGAAAGGCCTGGTAGATTCATAGGTATTCACTGATCCCTTGTTCCCACCCCATTCCAACCTCCCCATCAGCATGGAAGTAGGTGGGCTACACAGAGTATGGGAGAGCAAACACATGGTAGGTTTCCTGAAACTGCTTTCACACACCCCCAAAGTGGAACCACATGAGTTCCACCAGGAATGGCACTCCCTCTGCTTCTGGGATGGGATGCTTTTGGCCCACTGGGACCTACTGAGAATACTGCACTGAGAAGCCCGTATTGTAATGGTTTTAAGTGACATGTAAGATAAGGATTTTCCCTAAGACATTTTTGTGTCTTGTAAGTCAACTATATTAAAATGAAGATTTGGGAAAAACACATTAACTTTTTAAAATAATTATCGACTAATTTAGCACTTAACAAGTAACATTTAACATGTATCATGACATTTATAATAAATCAAATTTTAAAAAAATAGAAACAAACATATTTAAAAAGTCAAAATAGTTACCAGATGCAACCAAACAGAATGATATGAAATGCTGTTTTCATTGATAATGACTATTGTTTTGTTAACTAGAAAAAAAAAAAAGAAAAAAAGAGGAGAGAAGGATATTTTATAAAAAGGAAGGGGGAAATAGGAATCACTAAATGCACATGTTATGTAAATTTGTCATATATTGAATACAAAGCACCAAATATTGAATGATCTTTTGTTTTTTTTAATTAAAGTAATTATTCAATGGACTTTGGAAGCTAAGGAAAGAACACATCTTGCTATGTTTGAAAGCACAACTCCTCATGTCTGTATATCATAACAATGGACTGTACCTCATGAGCAATGTCTAGCTTCAAAGAAGCTTTTTCATTTTGTACTATCATTGAAATGGGTGTTCCTAACCAAAGAGATATGTTGTCAGGTGTTCACTGCAATTCTCTGTCCAACAAAAATTTTAAAAGGTGTATGCAAAGTTTTATTCATTTTGAGAATGAACTGTAGCTTTCACTTAGTAACACAGAGAGAATGGATGAAAGGGTATAGTATGCACAAATGTGCCCAGTGGCATGGAATCCTTCCAGAAAATTCCAATTCTAAGAAACCTAGGACACATTTAAACTGGTGTCAACATAGATCCGTGAATTAAGAAATTAGAGGCGTAAATAACTGTTGAAGTAGTGAAGCTTCTCCTACTTTCTCCCACGTAGGACATGACAGACATGGCCGTGTGTTCACCTCCCAGGTCATTTGTAAACCTCATAATGTTTATAAATTCCAGAGATTATGTGGAGATTGAGCTAGAATGCGGCAACCTACATAGGTGATCACTTATACAACTAGTCCTGTTGAATTAAAATATTTTAAAGAAAAAAGGATTGGAGATGGATTTAAAGTTGCTCACAGTTGGCTGTGTGCAATCTATAAAAGGAGACTACATCCATAAAGGCTCCTTAACACACCGCTCTCTCTCTGAGGTATGCTGCAGAAAAGAAATGCAAATGACCATGTGAACTTGAAGTTTGTCAATGTTATAAGAATCTGAGCTGCAGTGTAATAATATTAAGGAGTAAAGAAATGGCTGCAAGTTTATAGATTTTAAAACATTCTCCACACAAGATTTTTGTTTCAATGTTATAATAAATTATTTAGATTTGACTACGAAAGTCTTTAAATCTACTTGGTCTAATTTTTTTCTCAAGGACCAACGTGATGGCTACCAATATTTTTTTCAAAGCCTTTTTTACTATAAAAACTTTTTAAAATACTGATAGTCAGACACACTGGTTACTACCACATTGATTCTTGAGAAAAATTTGACCAAGTAGACTTTAAGAGTTTCATAGTCAAACCTAAAATTTGGCATAACTTACCCAGTATCAGGTTTCTTTACAAACCCAAAACTGAGACCAAGTGCAAAATCCTGACTCTATTGAAGTTGCCAAAATTTTCAGCAACAAGTCCGTGCTTCAGTATTACAAACCAAACAGACGGGGCTGTTTTGGCTAATTTTATGCTGGATTCAGACAAAGCCAGGTGATTTCCCTTGTTTTATTTTGGGCTTCATTGGAAACCGATGTTACACAGAGGCTGTAAACATGACACAAACTGAAATCAAAGTTGCATGGCCCCAGAAAACAAAAATTGCTGAGTTTCAGACAGTTCTATGTTCACTGGCTCATTCAAAATACTACATACACTCCGTTCTCTACAACTCTTATCTCACTGTGAGCAGAATTTATGACATGGCTTCATGGTAAATTCAGCCATGCCACACACTCAGTTCTCACAAAAGTAAAAACAAATCAATAATCCTTTTGCAGAAACTGACAGAGCACTGCCCACAATAATCAAATTTACACCAAGTTTACAGGCAGCTTATTAACTACCCAAATCAAGTGCATAATTTAAATAATGCATAACGATGTGATCAAGATGAGAAGGTTGGTGAATTGATGCCATTTGTTTGCTTCGTACAAAAATTGGGTTCCATCAACTTAATGCCTTTTTTCCCCATCTAAATTTAATATGTTTAATTTCAGAGAGAGTTTTGATCAATGTGTCCAAATGACTTTTAAATGCTTAGATAAGGCTTTTTCAGTCTTCATTTTTGTCATTGGAAGTTGGGTAATAAGTTTAGCAATATATAAAAGTCGTAGCTCATTCCTAGATATATTGATATATTATATATAAAGATGAAGATGATATTATTTAAGTTATCTATGCTTTGGAAATTAAAAAAGGATCCTAAAAATAATACTACATGCATGTTTTCCCTCATCAGACTTATAACATGCTATTACCGGTTGTGTGGCATTTTCCACTTTATTATGTATTTTCCTTATTGAATGGTTCTTTGCCATTAATTTTTTTAATATTGTTAGTGTTGAGAGATAAACACTTTGGTACATATTGGAGAGTAATAAATTGTGTTGAACATTGATAAACTAATGCAATTACCAGCAAGGTCACAGAGTCAGCTAATTTAGAAATATCAGTACTAGGATTTTGAGTTGTCCCCTGGAGAACTGTGGCCACTTTATTAAAGCAGGAGAGTGAGGATAAAATGGTACATTAGGATTGATCTTTTGATCTAATTGTGAAACTCTGCCATTCCTCGTTTGACCAAAAGTGCTTAGCAAGCAAGAGAAAACACAACTCAACTAACTGAGGAATGTCCCTTACAAACTAAAAGGATTGTGGGAAATAAAAACAATAACAGTTTGTACAGTTTTATGGTGTTTGATATCAATAAAAGTTGTAAATACAGTGCAATTTATCTTTGTTTCACTGCACTGAAACTTCAGAGGTATGCAGTCATATATAACAGCCTTACTTTTCCTATCTTCCAGTAATTGAATTTCTGAAAATGCTTAAGTCACAATTAAGCAATGCTATTAGCATAATGTAACTAAAGGATATATTTTATATAAATCATAACTAGAAGATGTGCTTATAATTTTAAACCTTTTATTTTATAAACTAATTTATAATTGTTGAAAGTGACCACTCTGCAATAAGTCAACCTCAAAAAAGTAATGTTAACCTATGATTGACAATATGATATAAAACAATTTCATAACATGTTATTCTTATATCACTCTGTGCAGAGAGCCAAAACAAGACCCATGTACTACTTAAACACATCCAATTCTGTGAGAGATCCTTCCATTCAACTTCCTTGAAATCTTCACAGAGTCTACCTGACGTCTATAAGCCCATCATGTCATATGGCATATAGCACATGGCCACTAGGGTGATGTGGCTTTAAAGGATGTACACTTATAAGTGGAATAGAATGCCAGAACTCAAGGGAATGTTAATGGGAGATGTAACCAATTACTTTTGTCATTTGTTTTAATCTGACCCTCGTCAATAGCAAATAGAAGTCATTGCCCCCTGAAAGCTATTTAGTAGCCTACAGGAAACAAGTTGGTACACTCGGTCTAGTTGTTAAAGGATGTGTCTACTTCACAAAAATACCACCATCATCACACTTAGCACTGGTTTATCATTTCAGCAAGGAAGCTAAGGACTCAGTGGACTTGGCAGAGGTTCAGGGTGGCACAGGTTTGCAGGAAGTTTTGTTCTAGGGTCCATGTTGTATTTCTTCTGTGGATTTCAGTTTCTGGGGCTGTCAATCTAGCACCTTTCAAGAACTCGAAACTCACTTTAAAAATCCCTTTATTAAAAATGAAATTTTATATGAAAATACTGAGAAATCATTCAGGATATTACTGATGTAGCTGATGCTACTAGCTCAATGAGTCCTCTTAGTCATTGCCACAGGCATGCACTGAGGTATCAGCTGCAAAGGTTTAATATGCCTTCACAGAGAAATGTGTCTCCTTTTGGTTCCCAAGAGAAACACTTTCTGTCCTTCTGAAATATACAAAAAAAATCCCAATTTACATTTGTTAATTAGAAAAATTTAATCTAAATAGGTTAATTAATTACAACCACATTTACATTTAAAATTTTTAAGTGATTATTTTAGAAGATTTTGCAGACTTCTAATTACAAGTGTTGTTATTCTCATTAGGATTTCAGCTATTGTCCCAAATGAGGATGGCAATTGATCTGTTAAACTCCACAGAGTCATCCAGTTTAACTTGTTCTATGTACAGACTACACATATGCAGACATACACACTTGAAGAGCCATGTGCCATCACACATTCCAATGTCAATTAACTGCCAAAGAACTGCCACATTCCCCTTTCTATGATTAACAGCGGAATCCATAAAGATCATTCAAATTCTTGCAAGGATATGAAATGCAAAAAGAGAAGTGCCTCAGAGAATGGATTTATTTGCCCTATTTTCCAGAAAGAGTTTGATAACAAATAATGATTGCTTTAAAAAGGAGCTATGGCCAAGGAATCAAGCATATGAAAAATGTATCAGGACTCTGATCCTGCACCTCCTACTCCTGTAAGCAATCATTATTTGTGAGCACAGTGAGCGGTGGTTTGATTTTTTTTTTTTATGTGAAGAAGAGTTGCTGGAGTTCCCAAAGTAATGGAAAATTATCTAACAGTGTCAATGTTTATAGGAAACTTGGACAGTTTATATTCTACTGAAACCTAATTTCTAAAATATTATTCTGTAAGTAACTGTAACAATAAAAAATAATAATCAAAGGACAAATGCAGTGTAATGAAACATTTTAACCAATCATTTTTACTGAGCCAGGAAGTCGTAATGTTGTGTCTAACTCTAAGCAGACCTCCATATAAGGCATTTTTTAGTTATACCAGGAAAACTCTTTCGTATTTACAATCCTAACCAGCATAATGAATCTAAAACAATTGGCTATAATCCTGGGCTAGATCACCACCAACATGGGAAAAACCTCAATGAGACACAGGGAAGTCCATGACTTTCACTTTGCACTGTTTCCTCCAAATTTTTCTGACAGCAGGGCAGAGGAAAACAGGCAGCAGGTTTGTTTCTTCCCCTTGGAACTCAATTATGTACAGATTTTTGGATGCTCATAGAGAACAAGTGTCTTCATATTGTTTCCCATCCTGATGACCACACACAGTGTTCTGGAACAATGGTCCCTGGTAGCCCCATACCAGCTGCTGTGCCCTGAACTCTTCTATGAGGGGAATCATGCAATCTAGGAAAGATACGCAGTAAAATAATGTGGGCAGGGCAGAACCATGTTACTCTGCATAACCCTGACTGAGGAAAGGGAGGATGAAGCATCAAAGTGCAGATTTACTTTCAGTGCACTCCCTGATGGCTCTGGAAGAAGTGCAGCTCCAAACTCAAGGGAATAGGGTCTAATACTCTCCCTATTTCTATACTCCTGTCATAAACAGATAGTAGGAGTTAACAGAACAGAAATACTTTATATCTCTTTTGACTGTAAAGGGTTAACAAGTTCAGTAAGCCTGGCTGTCACCTGACCAGAGAACCAATCAGGAGACAGGATACTTTCAAATCTTGAGGGAGGGAAGTTTCTGTGTGTGCTTGTTTAGCTTTTGTTGTTGATTCTCTCTGGCGTTCTGAAGAGTACCAGACGGTGTGGCAAACAGGTCTCTCTCCATCTCTCCGATACAGGCTCATTAGTCAGTTCAAACAGTGAGTATAGGTTAGATAGGAGTTAGGCGCATGGTTGTTTTCTTTATTGCAATTGTGCATTGCTGGAAGGAGTTGTAAATTGTGCATTTGGTTGGAGGAGTGTTATAAATACTGTATTTGGTGAGGTGTTTCAATTTTGTATTTTGTCTGAAAGGATTTTTAATTGTGTACTTGCAATATATGGGCTGGGAGAGGTATTCCCAGTGCCTATAGCTAAAACCTGTACCTATTTCATTTTAATTTACAAGATAAAGGAGAAAAATAGAAAAATTAATTAAAAGTTTCTTGTTTAAGAACTGTTGTTTTTTTATTTGGTGGAGACCCCAGGGAGGGGTCTGTTTTCACCAGGGAATGGTGGGGAGAAGAGGGAAGGGGGAGAGAGAGGCTAATTTCTCTCTGTGTCAGGATTACTTTCTCTCTCAGGGAGAGTCTGGGAGGGGGAAAGAGAAGGAGGGAGGAAGGTGAATTGTCCTCTCTGCTTTGTGATTCAAGGAGTTTGAATCACAGTGATCTTCCAGGGTAACCCAGGGAGGGGACGCCTGGGAGAGGTAACGGTGGGGGAAAGGGTTTACTTTCCTTGTGGTAAGATCCAGAGGGTCTGGGTCTTGAGGGTCCTCGGGGCAAGGTTTTGGGGGGACCAGAGTGTACTAGGCACTGGAATTTCTGGTTGGTGGCAGCGCTACAGGTTCTAAGCTGGTAGTCAAGCTTAGAGGAATTCATGCTGGTACCCCATCTTTTGGACTCTAAGGTTCAGAGTGGGGAATTATACCATGACAACTCCACAGTGTGGATCTGCTAATAATCCAGAAAGGACCTATTTAGGCGTCTGTATGGCTCTGAGAGATTATCTTCACTGCAAAGTTAACTTAAGTGTTGGCCCCAAACTCAAATGACATGCACACAGAAAAACTCTTCACTCGATCATGATGGTGCTTTTACCTCAAGATTGCTGGTCCACTGGGGGAACAGGCTAAATCCAAGTCAGCCCAACCTTCCTGCTAACACAATAACCCTGTGCTGCTAACCCAATCAGATTGTGCAGCCTCAGTGTTCTTTCACTGCAGCCACTCTCACTCAAGCTACACTAACTCAAGTAAACTCTGCAATGAAGAAGTAGCCTGATTATGCTCACTTGGAATTTAGAATTGTGCTACAGGGTCTACAAATGTGGGGACTCACCCTACAGTCTTGCTACACTAGTAAAGTCCCACTGAAATCAATTGGAACTTTGCATGTGAACTTATTTTGGGTACGACCACACTGCAATTAAAAACCAATGGCTGGCCTGTGCCAGCTGATTCAGGCTCAGGCTAAGAGGCTGTTCAACTGCAGTGTAGACACTGGGGTTTGGGCCAGCCACAGGTGTCTAAGTGCGGTATAGACGTACCCTTCAGGGCTGGGTCCTTACATTTCTTGACTGAGAAATTAATTAAATACATTCAGTAATCATATTGTTGATGATTATGCTTATTGTGTGGCCCAGAGGCTCAGTCATGATCAGGGGCCTTTTATACTAGGTGCTGTGCAAACACGCAAGAAATCACAATCCCTTTCTCAGAACAACTAACAATCTAATTTGTTAGATGTTTTAATCAAGAACAAGTTGTAATATTATTTACAACTATTGGCCAAAAAGTCAGAGATTGATGTTAAATTATAATTTCAAACTCCTTCAGTATGTGCGAGAAAATACATTAAAAGGTAAGGCAAAAAAATACATAAAATCTTCAACACCACAACCATTTCTAACACATCAAAATCTTTTTTCCTAACAAAAAACTAATGATGACACTTCATGCTAGACGTGATGGCTTTTTACTTGGTTTTATTTACTGTTTAATGAAGCTGGTATTCTATTTTCTTTCATCAGCTCGATGATTTGCAGCAAATTATACTGGCAAATTGCTAAATACTCCTTGTGCGTTGTACAAGGAGACAGAGAATCCATCCTACATTATCAGGAAGTACAAAGTGATAATAAGAGATGGTTTGATGGAGGTCATGTCTCATAGCTCTTCAGGTCAGATAATAATGTGCTAAGTCATTAAGCTGTGATACCACTTTCCTGACTATTGTAATTGATGGTTCATGAGATGGGTACATTATAAATCAAATAATGTTTTTGAAATCTCCATCTATAAAATTAAGAAGTGATTTTCACTCCCTCTCCCCATCTCTCTTTGCTCTTCCTTAGGCCATTTCTTTGTCTTTTTTATTCTGGGAGGAGGTAGTTAGGAATAATAAGCACACATGGCCTTACCTGACACCTACAATAGACTAGCAAAAAGATACACACACATGCACGCACTTATTAAGATACTTTTTTTAGTATACAGGGTAAAATTAAGAGCCAATGACTTCCATTAGACCTGCGTCCTGAATTTCAGATATGCAACTTAATAGAAGTATTCGTTTTTGGTACATTAAGGCAAGGTCTACTCTAAGAGCATTTTGTCACTGTGGCTGTATCAACAAAGCATTTCTAGTGTGGACACAGCTTATACAGGCAAAACTGAGCTTAGCTAGCATGATTTATTCCAGCCCACTCAAGTGACATGAGTGATTCTGGCAAAAGTGCAGTTTTGACAATATAACTGTGTCTACACTACACAGGAGCTTTGCCGGCACAGTTGTGCTGGTCATGGATCAACCTGATCACACTCCAGACTGACACAGCTGTGCCCACAAAAGTTTGTAGTGTAGACCAGGCCTTACTACATTTGAAAGATGACAAAGTGACAGCCCCAGAACCAAGATGCCAAGACTGCCCCACTAATATATTCAGGAATGACCACTGGAAGGACTCTCTCTATTGGTAAAACAGCAATTCATGCTCCATTTTCAATTCAATCCTTGGCTTTTCTACCAAACCTGCCAATAAGGGGACCAGAATACAACTATTATATAAAAAATACAGTTGTAACTGCAGACAAATTCTATCTTAACCAATAAATAGCTCTCTCTCTCAGATATTTCTAAGGCACCTATCAATTGACTGGGGTTATGGTTAACAAAAGTGTATTCCTTACTCCAATGGTGCTAGGCAGACAAATAATATGTCATTTTAGTAAGACTAGCTTAGCACATTTTTCTAATACTGGATGGAATGATGGAATGTTATGTGCTATTCATACTTTGTGGGAACTAAATATTACATCTAAACTCTGGATCATGCCTTTCTCATTGATACAAGTTACATATTGTCGGTATTGTCAAGCTCCAGCCTTCAAAAATCATGAGAGAGACCCCCAAAATCATGAGACTGGCTTAAAAATAATTATTTTTTTTAAAATAATAATTAGATTCTTTTTATTTGTGTCATGGTACAATCCCCACTCTGAACCTTAGCGTCCAAGATATGGGGTACCAGCATGTATTTCTCTAAGCTTAATCCCCAGCTTAGAACCCATAGCGCTGCCACCAACCAGGAATTCCAGTGCCTGGTACACTCTGGTCCCCCCAAAACCTTGCCCGGGGAGCCCCAAGACCCAGACCCTCTGGATCTCAACACAAGGAAAGAAAACCCTTTCCCCCACCGTTACCTCTCCCAGGCTTCCCCTCCCTGGGTTACCCTGAAGATCACTGTGATTTCAACCCTTGAATCACAAAAACAGAGAGGAAAATGCACGGTTCCCCCTTCCTTCTCTCTCGCCCTTCCCATACGTCTCTGAGAGAGAAGTATCCTGACAGAAGAATTAGCCTCTCTGCTTCCCCTTCCTCCTTTTCTCCCACCATTCCCTGGTGAATCCAGACCAGTCCCTTGGGTCTCACCAGAATAAAAAAACAATCAGAGTTTTAAAAAAGAAACTTTTAATTAAGAGAGAAACCAGTAAAATTATCTTTGTTAGTAAAATGGACTTAGGTACAGGGTTTTTTAGCTATAGGCACTGGGAATACCTCCAGCCTAGAGTATTCAAGTAACAAATTTAAAATCCTTTCAGCAAAACCCAAATTGAACTCCTTCCAGCCAAATACACAGTAGAATTCCCTTTCAGCCAAATGCACATTTGCAGAATAAAGAAACAAACCATAAGCCTAGCTCGCGTTTATACTATCTTACTGCACTATTTGGAACTATGAAACCTTATCAGGGAGATGAGAGAGAACCTAGGCTTGCAGTCTGATCCTACTGAGCTCCCAGAGTGAACAACAACCAAAAACTAACAGCGCACACAGAAACTTCCCTCCCTCAAGATTTGAAAGTATCCTATCTCCTGATTGGTTCTCTGGTCAGGTGACAGCCAGGCTACTGAACTTGTTAACCCTTTATAGTCAAAGAGATATAAAGTACTTCTGTGCTATTAACTTTTCTGATCTGTTTATGACAATTTGCCTTCTGGATTTTGAGCCTATAAGGTTTATGTTTGCAAGCAGAAGCGATAGACACATACTTAAAAAAAAAAAAAAAAGGGTTGAGATTCTTACACAACAACATGGCTCCAGTGGCTGGTGCTTTAAAAAAGTATTGTGCAACTCCTGATAAAATCATGAGAGATGGCAATGTCATTTTCTATGCCCATTTTTTCAGTGTTATCTTCTCAAAATATACATATAAATAAAACTCTGGCACTTCAACATTGACAGCTTCAGACAAAAGATTTATAATCTGTTTTCATCATTTTCCTGCTGTTTATGTGGTACAAATATTGAAAATACTAAAAAAAACCTGGCACATAAAAATAGCTCACTTAAATAATTAGGATGATCATATATGCTACAGCACTCTTACAAAATTGCTATATTTCAAAGGGAAGAAATGTTAACTTACAGTGCACCCTTGACCAATTTATTCAAAATTAGTTAAGTAAATTGGATTTACTTTACTACTTTATGTTTTCACCAGAAGTCTTCCTCATCTCTTGAGTTTAATTAATTCATTTTGAGTGAATGAGTCAAGAGTGCACTATAACTCAGAATTTCTTCCATGCTATCTTAATAGAAAGTGCCTATTATCCTCAGACCGCCACAGTGACATTTCAAAAGCATGATTCAGTGGGGGAAATTCAGTCAAGCCACATAAAGTTGAAGTATTTGGGCTCCATGAGCTGACTCTGGAGCAGTTGGGGATGTTCCACCCGACTCAGGGCAAAAATATAGGGCTTCTGTGCAGTGTCCTGTAGTAGCATCTGAAACCCCTTCATGTCAGTTGTGCAGGCCATTGTGGGCAATGGATCCATACAACTGCAGATCCATGGCCTCTCCCCCAGCCTGCCACCACCTTGATAATCTGCATAAAACCCATATGGCTTAGTAAGGAAAACAGTTTCATAGCACCGAAGCGATGTGCAGGTTCCTGTGTATGACTGTTTAGCCCATCCCATGGAAACATCTGTGAGCAGCTTCAGTGATGCAGAATAACTTGTGCTGGCCCTTCACTGCCTGGGTGAATTGAGCCCAATATGAATACATTCAGCAATAAATAAGGAACTTAATATATTTTTTTAATTTCATGTGCAAGGGAGCACAACAGAAAGGTAACTATTTACCCTAAGTGTGAGAGTAGTTGCAGCATTACAAGACACATTACATCACACCAGGAAAGCATAACACACAGTGTAGTCCTAGTTTTCATTCTGTCATGTCAGAAGGTAGCAGTGGTATTGTTCCTGCAGAAAAGCAAGTTTACAACACGTCACTCACTAGAATGAAATGCATGCAACATTCCATAAAATTCTTGTTATCCCTAATGCATTCTGCAATTTAACCACATGAGGACAGGAAATCCTAGCAGGAAGTGTTCAGCACAGAATGTTCTATCACATTCTGCCTTTCTGTGAGATGTCTTTTCAGTAAAAACCTTATCTGTGACATAATCCACTGCAGAACAAGTATTAAGACTGGCCGGTAACCTCAGAGCAGCTTGTACTTCAGGATCACTCAGCAAGATAGTGGAGGTGATCCTGGCCTATTTTCTCTTTTTTGGCTAACTATTTAAACCTTCTCTATTTTTTTGTTTTGCTTTTTAATCTTTGCCTTTGCTTCTCCTCTGTTTTATTAACCCCTTCTTGTTTTTTCTTCTTTTTTTTTTTTTAAATCCAGAGTCCTCGTCCCTTAAGCCCTGAGAGCTTTCAATTTCCATGTCTCTCACTCCTCTCCAAATCTTGGAGAATCCCAGCTCCTTCTCACTCTTTAAGAGAAGAACAATTGCATCACTAGAGCAAACAATTACAAAGGCAGCTGTAGGTTCTTCAACCACTAATAAAAATGTAACCATATCTATGAAGTAAACTCTGGCCTAGAATCATAAGAAGAACAGATATAAATTTTATCTAAGAAGATTATTAATGTATTTACAGACACCAATGGGAGGGTAAATCTCAAGTTGATCATGTGAAAAGACTACCTTTAATTTCCAAACCCACTGGAAAAAACTATCCAGTTGCTATTTCACTGCCTTTTTTTCTTCTCTGCGCTTTACACCACTTTGCCACTATAATAGTGATTATTTGCCACTATAATAATGATTATTTTATGCCACAGAGTCAGAACAACAAGAAATGTTTCTGATTTCTAACCATATTATTTTTTAAAATGTCAGTTCCTTTACGTATTTTCTGTGTATCCCAAACATGATTTAAAAATACAAACTCCCTTTTAGAAGTATAGCTGAACATAGTTGTGAATTCTATGCCTTGCAGGAGCACTCTGCAACCCCCATATTCCTCATTTACATATAATTGTGATATTCCATATAAAGCATGCCATGTAAGGTATCAGGGGAAAGGTCATGATTTGCGAAATTCACTGTTCTATGTAAATATGTATAACATTAATGCATATGAAGTTATAAGATTGGGTTGTATGGTTGTAACTAAAATATGCTGTGGGTTTGGGAAGCGCCCAGATACTCTATCTCCAGAGACAATGCCAAGGAAAGTAACCAACACCCAGGCGGGTGCCAACCAACCATTAACCAACCATTAACAGCCATTGTCCAGCAAGGGAGTTACAATTCAGTAACTCATCTGCATGAGGACAAACCAGGGGAATTGCTCAACCTTGCCTGGGGACTCAGCCATGCCCACTAGACATGCCTGGACTTGTGTTCTCCAAGTACATGGGACTGAGAGTATAAAACAGAACACAGGAGCAATATGGTTGGCCTTTCTCACACCCCCACCTATGCTGCAAGCAACAAAGACACTGAGAAAACTGAAGACTTCAACCAAGGAGAATGGCCCAGGTTTAAGGACAAACCTGTATATTAAGGACTGCAATATCCAATGGGGTGAGAAAAACTGCTTAATCTAGATGTTGCCCAGTCTAATAGGGTTGAGAGTTTAGACTGCATGCTTGTATTTTCTTTTCTTTTGGTAATCACTCTTTTTGTCTATCCCTAATAATCACTTAAAATTTATCTTTTGTAGTCAATAAACTTTTTTTACTGTTTATCTTTACCAATGAGTTTGCCTGAAGTGTTTGATAAGGGTGCTTGCTCAGGTTTGCAAAAACTGCTGTATATCCACTTTCCACTGATGAAGTGGTGATCCAATTAATAAATTTGCACTGTTCATCTTGAGCTGGGGGAATTTGGCTGATGCCTTTCTCTGTGTGATTCATGAGGGGCTCTAGGAGCATTCATGTAAATTAGCTGGGTGTGGGGCTCCACATGCTGCTGTTCTGAGTGATAACAGGGCTAGGAGAGGTTTGCTGCTTGTCACTAGAAAAACATTGTGAGAGACAGCCCAGGCTGGAGAGATTTAAGGAGGCACAGTGGTCCCACAGTCTCAGGCTGCACCCTGGGGAATCCATCACAATAGTCATCTCAGTTTATCTTCTCAGAGTATTATCATGTGCTATGTGGACCAGCTGAAAGACTTCATGTCTCTTGAATAGTGCTCAGCACACTATAAATACTAGACAAATGCACTTCTACACTCATGCATACTTTCCATACTTCGGACTCCGTTATGTAAGGTACCAAGGGTTCTCAAGTCACACTTAAAGCAGTGTGATGTTAAGGGCTCACAGGAGGCACTCTAGGATCAGGATTGCTGAAATTAAATATTATAGGCCAAATGCTTCAAATTTTATTCACGAGTAATCCTTGCCCACACAAGCAGGCCTCCTGAAGTCACTGGAAATAGTAACAGGGTTACTTTCATAAGTGTTGCGGGATCAGGCCCTCTTCGATCAAATAGAATGCACAGATATGTAAACTACTACACAAATCTGGCTCGACATCAAGTCACTAAACCTGTGATGTTTTCATGTTATTATTCCCAGTGCAGTATTGCCTACCAGGATCAGAGCCCAGTTGTGCTAGGCACCACACATACATACGTAAACTCTATGAATATGAAATAGTCCCTGCCCTTACTATTTAAGAGACAACAGAGGCAAAGCATTGTAGAAAAAGTACTGTTGACCTGCATTTTATAAAGGGGAAATTGAGGCACAGATAGATTAGGTGATTCTCACAGGAAGTTTGTGTAGAACCAGAAATTGAAACTAGAGCCTTATATACCACATAAGGCCCATATAAACTCCAATTGTACCCTAAGAGAGAATATATTCATATTTATACATTTCCAAATCCATATACATTTTAGAACAAAATATCTGACAATCCTGTTCTCCTATCTGCCAAGATCCAAGTCCAAGATTTCCTGTTTCCCCTGCGTCAGCTACTAACACAAGCATCACTCCCTGTAAGGCTCTCCATGGATAAATTTCAAGTTCAGAAAACATAGAATCATGAACTCAAAACCCATACATACATACATCCCTTCAGTGGCTGTGCATGTCATTAAGCACGAGTTTCAGTACTTTGATGAATGTCAGTGTCAATCAGGAAACACTTTCGGTAAAATTTTAAAATTATCAGGCACTGAGCTAAGTCCCATTGACTTTCAAAGAGACTTGGTTCCTCAGAAGCAAAGTCACTTTTGCAAATGGGACTCATTCACTTCACAGCATTTGAAAATGTTCTCTTTACTCCATTTTTTATATGTGGGCTCCATCACTTAATTTCATTATTTGTCCACCAGAGATAACCCTGGAGTATACTTTTGTTCATTCTGGCCTGCTAAACACAGGGTTGTGAGTTCAATCCTTGAGGGGGCCACTTAGGGATCTGGGGTAAAAATCAGTACTTGGTCCTGCTAGTGAAGGCAGGGGGCTGGACTCAATGACCTTTCAAGGTCCCTTCCAGTTCTAGGAGATAAAATAATAATAATAATTGGAGATATACCTATTATAAATATACTGGTAGAAAATTATGACATGAGGAAGAGGATGACAGAGTAGAGAGGCTACAGTTAGTGGAGAGCAATTCATGTCATATCACTGCCACAAATTATCTGCCACATTCTCTCACCAATGCTCACATTAGGTCAGTGTTTCTCAAACTGGGGTCGCCACTTGTGTAGGGAAAGCCCCTAGTGTGCCGGGACAGTTTGTTTACCTGCCCTATCCGCAGGTTCGGCCAATCGCGGCTCCCACCAGCCACGGTTCGCTGCTTCAGGCCAAAGGGAGCTGCTGGAAGTGGCACAGGACGAGGGACATACTGGCCGCCACTTCCAACAGCCTCCATTGGCCTGTAACAGCAAACTGCGGCCAGTGAGAGCCATGATCGGCCAGACCTGCAGACGGGGCAGGTAAACAAACCAGCCCAACCTGTCAAGGGCTTTCTCTACACAAGCGGTGACCCCAGTTTGAGAAACACTGCATTAGGTGATATGCTCTCATCTTCATACACATCACCACTAATAGGAGTTAAATGCATAATTCTACGAATCAAAGAGAAGGCTAGAACTTGGCTGTATATAATTTCCATGTGGATTATTATTTTCAGTGTAATTTTCACATACTAAAAAACAATTGCAACAATCATCATATGAGACCCCTTATTTTAGGTTAATCCTCCTTTTTACCCATTTCTTTGAGAAAGATCCACAGTGAATAAAGCAGAATCAATTGTGAGGGGAAAACATCTTAGATCTAGATTATACAAGAATTCCTGCATATCATTTATTGAGATGGAAATTCAAGGTCTTACATTTCAGGGAGGTTAAAAGGTAACAAGATTAAATGTTCAAATTATATTACATTTGTTGCATTTTTTTATTTTTATAAAACTAATGCTAAAGCATAGTCCTCTTGAGACTCTTGCAAGAGCAGTCTCCAAGCTCTTCTGCTGAAATCAATCTAAAAATATTTAGCATTTAGTAAATCCTCTAATAGCAGCATGTATCTTTGTTAGAGCTTGCCAATATTAAAAAGATTTACAAAATTCCAGTGTTCGGTACAGTATAGCTCTCACACACATCATCAGAATTATTAAATTATTGCCAGTTCAGAAAATTAATGAGGACAGCAAATAAACTGGTACATAGTGTTACTCGTTTACATGATTTAAACTGGATTTACATGGTCTCAAAGCAGGTCCAGTCCCCAGACAGATTTTTGCACCAGATCCCTAAATGACCCCCTCATTTGTGGCAAGCACATCCCTTGGCCCGTGATGCTTTCTGCCACCCTCATTGGCCTGGGACAGCAAACCACGGCCAGTGGGAGCCGCGATCGGCTGAACCTGCCAACACGGCAGGTAAACAAACTGGCCCGGCCGGCCAGGGTGCTTACCCTGGTGAGCCACATGCCAGAGGTTGCCAACCCCTGCTCTGGGTTTAGTAGGCCAATGCACAAACCACTGAGCTATCCCTACCCTCATCTTCCTTCCTGTCTTTTCATATATTTCAGAAATGGTTGCTTTAACATATTTCTGTGTATTTTCATAAATATTTTATTCCATTATGTGACAAACCCACTTCAAGTCACAAACAGTAAGAGTGAGTTAGGCCTATTTTCTGTAACTCCCAAACACTTGGAGATTTCATTCAGTAAGGCAATATACCTGAACGATAAAAGAATTCTAAACTGAACAGGACCACAGCAGTTCACTGCTCAATAGGCAAAATGTCTATGAATTCTGGTGCTATACTGTTGGCTTTCAGCTGAAATAAAAACAACACTTTGCACTTCCACTTTTCTTTCACAAACGGGGGCATTATGTTTATGTAGTCTCTACTTGCATTTTTTATTTGAGATTGCAGTTCTAATAGTAGTTCTGACTGGCTTCTGAGGATCTGACCAAGATAACCAAATTCTCATCTCTCTGCTCCATACCACTCCACATCTCTTTCCTCACCCCACCATTACTTCCCATTCTAATTTCAGTTCCGCATGCCTAAATCAGATCCTACTCCCAAATAAGCCTCACAGTCATACACCACCACATTCAATGATAGCTTGCATGACTCAAAAAATGTATGAAATCACAGTGTGAGGGACTAAAAGCTCTTCAAGTTGGGCTGGCTCAAACTGGAGTGATTCTCTAACACTAGCAATTCACCAGCAATGTGAGCTTCTGAAAACACCCTCATTCCTGGAGTAGACACCATGAGTGTATTGATTTAGGTAGCAAAGTATCAGAATATTGTTATTTATAACATTAAAATGGCTTCTAGTCAACAAAAGGTATAATGATTATATTGAAAGTTTTGCCAGTGTTGCCTTATGTACTCAAACTGCACTGAGTGCCGTTCTTCTGTCCTCTTTCACTTGTGGGGTTTTTTGATAGGATAGCTGAAGTTTTGTGGTCTTCTACGTGCAAAAAGATATAGTTTGTGTCACTGAATATTTCTCTGTGATCCTGAGAAAATTTTCTGCTTTCATCTCCTTTGCTGTAATAAATGAAAAACTAAATTACCATTGATGGCATTACTTTCCATTGGAATTTTCTCTCCTTGCAGCCATACATATTCATAAAACTAACCAGGTTATACAGATTAAAATCAATTGGTGATTTTTAAAACTTCACAGCAAATCAATTCACATAAGAAATTTGACTGTAAAAATACCCCGGTGTCTCCGTGTTCAACTGGACAAAAGAGAGCCGACGTCTCATTTTCATTACTTGTCTACTTCACATTGATTTTGATTCACATTTAGAACTGCACAATAAGGAAAATGCCTCCAGCCGATTCTGTTCACGTTTACTAGATTGCAGATATTTCTCATGAAACCCTGTAGTATTTGATTCATTCTGAACCACCACCTCCCCAAATACCTAAAATCATGCGATAGTAAACATGGACTCAAAGTCACAACAAGAAAGCAGCATTATTGCTTCCTTCACAAATGGCAGTGATCAGAACTGCAAGTGTTGAGCAACTTTCAGGATGTAGCTTTTTATGCCTCTTCAAGTACATCATGACGTAATTCAGCAGCCTGAAAATAGTTAAAACAACATTGGTCACTGACTTCTTTGCAAAGAAGAGAAACTACTGACATTTCCCTTTACCATAATCTGTATCAACTTGGAACAATAAAGAGACCGCTAAAATTAAGAGGCCATTAAATTGCAGGTTGGTAAGCACAATAGTAACATTTTCCCTTTGTTTCATCCCACTTATGAGGTGGCCAGCCCTAGGACAATCCAACTTCAGTTCCTGTGACCTTGTCATCAAGATCCAGCTAGAATCAATTACAATACTTCAGCATGAAGGCAACAAATGCATGAACTGATGGGAACAGGTTACTGTCCAAAAGGAAGGACAACCTTCTTCCTGCCTGGAGGTAAAAGAAGGCACTTCTTGTTACTGGCACCATTTGAATAGCAGGTGCTCTGATACTATGGTGATGGGCAGCAGTATGAAGCCTTAGGAAAGGTCCACCTACAATCTCAACAGTGTGTCCTATCTTGATTTCAGGAGTACAAATGCCCTTGAAAGAGGACAAAGTTGTGGTGCCTACTAGCTTCTCACAGTGCCACCTTCTTGCAATCAGTAATCATCCCAGTTTAAGGCGTGGCAATTTACATACTGACATATCTATTTTGGTTAGGGCTGTAATTTCACTAGTTATACTGGTACAAACTCTAGTAAGGATGCAGTCCTACTGACATAATGGTGCCGGGAGTAAGCTATAAGGCACCTTTGTACTGGTATGATTGCATCCACACCACATGGATGTGTGTGCGCGAGTGTGTTATATTGCTTTAACTTTGCTGGTATAGTTAAAGTGGTACAACTTTGTGTGAAGACGAACTTGAGGAACACACTAGCTTTTTGCAATGCTGGTTAACTTCTGCTCTCAATTGTGTCCCAGATGCAGCAATTTTCTGACAATAAACCATAGTGTTAGTTGTTTTCGTCCTTGCAGAAGGTGCAGCTCATCTGTAGTCTGGAAAAGGAAAAGGCAGGCTCCGTAGGTGTGCTTCTGCATTTAAAATTTAAGTCATGTTTGTCTTTTAAAAAAAAATAGGTGTGGGATAGTGCAAGGGAGTTAGTGTTTTTAGCCAAGCAAGGATATTTTTGTATGGACTATATAACCTGATAACGTTATGAACTGAAAATATTTTGGGGGAAGGAAAGGTAGGGTGGATTTGCATTTGTACTGACACCTTTTGAATCAAGTTTAGCCCAATGGGATTTAAAACCGCTGAGATATTAAACCTTGAAAAGAGAGATTTATAATGGAAAGGCTGACAGAACTTTAATTATAGCCAGTGGCACTTTAAGCATACTTAAATGTACTACGTTTTCATAAGGACATTATAAAAACCAAAGGGACAGAGGTCACAGGTTAGATTGTGCTGGAGTAACTGTTGGACCATCTAAACCTTTAGGCCATATTTAGGCTGATGTTGGCCTAACTAGAAATAAAAAGTCAAATATCCTAGATTCTAGATAATATCAAAATATTGAAAAGACTCCCTCACTTTTTTTCCCAGACTTATCATCCTCATGTACATATTTTTTTAAAGTTATGTGAATTTGGTATTCTTGTTTTGGGATGCACTGGACCATTGTTTCACAAAAATATTAACGCATTCTGCAAAATGGGGGAATTAGAACCCATTATTTTCTGACTCCTAGTCCAGCACACCTTTTGCTAGGCTTAAGGGCATTTCACAGGGAAAGGCTGGTTGGATGGACACAGATACCCTACCTACATCTGTGATAGGCAGGCATGACAGGGCTACCAAATGGAAACACGTTACATGAGAAGTATGACAATTAGCAGGGCTGTATGCTGGCTTTCCACTTGACATTTTTGGTTATATTCTGTCAAATATGGTTTCCCAAAAGTTACACACAGGAAAAAGACTCAAGTAGACAGTGGGTCTAGTGATTAAGCATGAGAATGGGAGTCAGGAGACTAGAGATCTAGTTCCAACTCTGCCACTGATGCATTGTGAAGTTGTGGGCAGGTTGTCTACGACTGTATGGGCACAAAAGGAAGGGAAAGTGTGGCAGGAGCTCTTTCAGCGCTAAGATGCAAATTTTGGGTTAGCCATATGCTAGGATTTGGAGCAGCATTCTATGCATCTAAATTTTAGGCTCTGCATGTCCCAGTTTACATGTGTTGGGATTTTGTGGTTGCCAATAATAACCAAATGAGTCAGATGCCGGGCAGAATCAAGGATCTTCGATTCAGTTCAGTTCAGTTTGATTCAAGTCAACAAGGCTTTATTCAGTGTGCACAAAGGGAGAGCTCCCTGGTACAAAAATCAGCCAGAGTCCCTCCAGCAAGGAGCCCCCCCCATTGTTATTTTATAGCACATGGCAGTTCCATAACAAGCAACATAACACAAACCTCTAGCCAATCATATTTAACCTTTCTATACATGGATTTGTTCATCACATGCTTATATTTCTCCACTCCACATATTGAGCTCACCGCCACCCCCGCCCCCCGCCACCCTGGCCTTTTCTATGATGTTCCTAGGGTGGTGAGCCACAGCATGCTTCCCTGTGCGTAAGTGCCTTCTAAATCACATTTTGTTTAAAATGAACACAAGCATACCCTTCACATGCAAAGATTCTGCACCTCCCCTAGCACACTGCATAAGGCAATGCAGAATCATCTTCTTTACAAACTGGAAAACAGAGGCACAGAGTTTAACTTATTTGCTCATGGTCCCATCTTGAGTCTGCCTGGTTCCTCTCAGGTCTCTCTGATTCCTACTTCCATGCTCTAACCCAACTGTGGCTCTCTTCCTTCTACACCAACATTTCTCAGCCTTTTCAGGTTGGTTACCCCTTATTCAAAAATTACAAATTTTCACAACCCCCTTTACATTTACTGTAAAAGTCACCATAAAAAATTGCATTTGTTCTAGCAATAATAAGCCTCTCTCATTTATTTTTTTGAAAGGATGACAGAATACTTTATCTTGAGGGGTAAAAGTGTGTGGGGAGTAGGGGTGAGATTTCCTGTAATAAAATGGTCAGCACCTCATGACCTCATCCCCCTGAGACTGCCATCTACCAGTTGAGGAACCCTGATCTAACCATAGACCACACTCTGGAAAATCAATCATCTTTTTTACTGTACTTGGGCAAGTTTGTGAATGAGTCTTGGGCATTTAAGTGTGGGGCTCTGTAAAGAAATGGAAAGCAGGGGGAAATCTTGAAGCCTTGTTAACTCATATAAGAAAGAATTCCTATAGGTAATTATGGGGAAATCATTGTGGTTGAAAACAACCACCAGCTGGGCTCCACTTCAGCAGCAGATTGGGAGGATCCCTAATGATCACACAAACTTTTAAGGAAAAATGTAAGAGTCTAGTTTGAGGTATATCCAAAAGAATCAACTCACTATTCCCTCCCTCCTCAAAACCCTATGGTTAGCCCATCCATTTATAATGGTGGACAGACAGGAATTGATTGTTTGTGGGAGGATAAGAACACAGAAAGTTACTGTACAAGCATCTCTAAAATGCTGTTTCCCAGATCCTCTCCTCTTTCAAAATAAAAAACTCTGTAAACAGTGCTGCATTTGAAGTAATAAAATACTTTTTTTTTAATTTCCATTGATTCACTTTGCATATTTCAAACAACATTTTACAGCACACTGTTGTGCTGATGTAGATACTAGAAAAGCATTAAGCATAATATATAGGCTATGCAAAGTGATTTATTGAACTAGTTGGTTGGTGAAAAAAACAAGCAAAGGGCTAATCTGATTTATGGTTCTAATTTTGTTTGGTCACAGAGTTACTTGCCTTTTTGTAGTACGAAAGGATTACTATGAACGATAAACTTCAAAAAATCATTACCTCTAGCTTTTGCAAGTGTGCTCAAATCAAGTACTTAATTACAAAATTTTAAATCTATGATTTCCATAAATGTTATCATTTACTGTGTAGACCATATTAAGAAGAGTTTTCTGAAAATCAGCATAATAAAATTGAATATCACAATGCAGGCAGCAAAAATAGAAAATTAACCTGCCCCCCCAAAAAGGAGAAACACATTTATATACTATGTTATGTACCTTACACCCTCATAAATTTGTGATGCCCAGTAATGCAAACATGTATGTTCTGTCCACAATAGGTAGCATTCTATGAGAGTTAACTTAGATAAGCTGAGGACAGCATTTTTTCTCCAAAAGTCAATAACATAGTTTAAGAATGAGATTTTCTCATTACTTACAATAATAACCCTAACATTCATATTAAGGAGGCGAGCATAATACCTCAACTTTTTACAACTACAAATCTCATGGTTTTTGTTATATAAATAATTGAAATTGTTATGGAGGTGTAGTGGATTCACAGTTCAACAACACGTATTCGGTCACTATTTAAAGACTAATATCTATACTTAACTTCTACTCCAAGGGTATTCAATCTACAGTATGAACAAGAAAGCATACTGAATAAACACAGCTTCTAAGGAATCTTCTCTCTACAAATAATAAATGGATAATTACTAAACAATACTAACCACCTCCGCCACTTTTATATATTTTAACTTTTTCATAATTCTGTGTTTTACTAAGCTAAAATGACATACCAGGGGATTTATTTTTTTCAACACTATTAGCTGCAATTATGTATCTGTCAGTAATAAATAAGTCAAATATCACATCCCTGCTTTCCCACATCTATCATTCTACATATAAACCCAAACAGGAAGACCAATAGGTTTAAGGGCTACTCTATCCCAGGGCTTACAGGGCTAATCCAAAGCCCATTCAAGTCAATTGAAAGATTTCCATTAACTTCAGTGAGCTTTGGATTTCTCTCAAAGCGGTCTTATAGAAGTGCTGTGCCCATTGCTGCAGAGTTTTGTGATGATCCAGGTGTGATTTTTTATGCAAATAAAATGAGCTAATTTGCATCTGGACAAGCTTCAGCCTAAAAAAATTGGGTCATTTAGTGCTAGTGAAGAGTGTCGGCTTTGTTGCCAAGCCTCAGGATTTCTTCATGAGTGACACAATTTTGGCTTGGGCTGTAGCTAGTCTTCAGAGGATAAAAGAAGCTCCAATCCTCTCATGAATTTCAACCCTGCTTGAGGAAAAAGCCCTTTTGATTGGCTGCTTTCCCCAACTGAAGAAGAGCAGCCAATCAAGGCTGCTGTAGAGGCAGACAGTGCTCTTCCCTCCCACTGTCAGGAGCTGAGGAGTTTTGGGGAGGGGAGGGGGGCAAGGCGCAGCCAGCCTCCTTCTCACAGAAGGGGAGGAGGGAGCAGAAAGACCCTTGCAGCTCAGGGCAGTGCTCTCCCATCACCTGCTCCCCTCCTGTGAGCAGTGGGTTGTCTGCTCTCTGCTCCTCCCGCTTCCCTGAAACAGTAGGGTTGGGAAGGGAGGGGGTTGAAGAGCTGCAGGAGCAGCAGGAGAAGCAGAGGCAGGGCCCTGGGGGCAGAGGCAGGTGTGGGGCTGAGGGGGACATGGCATTAATTATAATTTGAGTGTCAGGAGAGGAGCTGGAGGCTCAGCCCCATCCAGCTGCCAGCGAAAGCCCTGACAGCAGGGCTCAAAGTCACCATATGCCATAACTTTGGGAGAGTGGGCAGCTCTGTAATTGTCAAGTGCACATAGAGCAGTGGGCAGGGTGAGTTCAAAAAAATCAAAGTACTGACCAAAAAACCTACAGTAGAATCTTTTTGGCCCCAAAATAAAGACTGTCTTTACAATCTCAGGGGGCGTTTTGGCAGCCTGACTCACGATTCCTAATGCCCGGGGCTGGCAATAGTGTGTCAGACAGCCCCTGGGAACAAAATCCTCTCTTTAGCTACTGAGCAGCAGCAGGACAAGCTTCTCATGCACACTGCCTTGCCAGCATGCCTTGGACCTGATCAGGGTGGGGTAGGCCGGGGGCAGACAATTCCCACTGGGGATAACAAGGTAGTGGGAGAGGCCCCACTTCTTTCCCCACTCTCCAGCTGCCTCTCCCTAGTTCTCCCCCTTTTCAGACACTGCCCCCTTCATATTCCACCACTCCTTGACACCTAGCTTTACCCCGCTACTACTAACTGCTGCTTCTGCCACCCGCCACTGCCTCCTTCTCCCTAGTGCTCTCCCCAGGTGCCAGCAGGAGGAGCATAGGAAGGAGAATCAGGCCTTCAGAGTAATACCAGTTTGGCTAAGAGGGGCTACTCTATCTCTTCCCCACAGCCTTTCTGCATGTGTGAGGATCCACCTGGGCTTACACTGCAAAAACATACGAATTGCCATAGTGGATCAGCCCTGAGGTTCACCTGGTCCAGGAAACCATATGGAACCATAGCCATCAGTAGATGCTTTAGAACAGGAATCAGCAACCTTTGGCATGCATCTCGCCAGGGTAAGCACCCTGGCGGGCCGGGTCGGTTTGTTTACCTGCTGCATCCACAGGTTTGGCCACTCGTGGCTCCCACTGGCCCCGGCTCACCCCAGGCTAATGGAGGCTCCAGGAAGTGGTGCAGGCCAAGGGATCAGCCAAACCTGCAGATGCAGCAGGTAAACAAACTGGCCCGGCCTGCCAGGGTGCTTACCCTGGCGAGCCGCATGCCAAAGGTTGCCGATCCCTGCTTTAGAAAAAGATATAAGGAAGTTACATTGAGGAAAGTCTAATAATAGAAAGTCTAACCCCCAAGTTAGGCCTCCTAATCCTGAATAGTCAGAGATTGGCTTAAACCCTGAAGAATGTAGTTCCAAAATATGTTAGCAATAACTATGACGACTCTGGATACTCTTGCTAGCCATATAAAAATGTCTAATCAATCTCTTTTTTAATCTTGCTAAGTTTTTGACCTCAACAACATCCTGTTGCAATGAGTTCCACTTTAGTTCCTGTTATGTGAAAAAGTACTTTTTTATCAATTTTGAGAATCCCCTTGTTCTTGAGTTATGAAATAGGGAGGAGAAAAGCTTCTGTTCTACCTTCTCTAGACCTTTCATTATTTTATTTATTTTATCAGGTCACCTCTTATTTGCCTCCCATGTAAGGTAAACGATCCCAGTCTCTTCAAGCTCTCTTTTATCTTTGTAGCCATTCACTGAACACCAGGGGTAAAAGTAACTTAAAGGACTTGCCGGAGTTCGAGCAGGGGCATGGCCTCAACTGGAAGGGGCGTGGCCTCAACCAGAAGAGGTAGGGCCTTTCAAGATTAAAAGGCCCTGGAGGGCCTTTAAATCACCCTGGAGCTACCTGCTGCAGAGGTGGCTGGGAGCCCTGGGGCTCAGGGGCAAATTAAAGGGCCCAGGGCTCCAGCCACCGTGGAGCTCCGGGCCCTTTAAATCACCATGGGATCCTGGCTGCTGGAGCTCTGGTGGGGATTTAAAGGGCCCAAGGCTCCCTGCAGTGGCCAGAGCTCCAGGCCCTTTAAATCCCCGCTGGAGCTCCGGCAGCTGGGATCAGACAGGGATTTAAAGGGCCTGGGACTCCCCACAGTGGCAGGAGCAGCAGGCCATTTAAATCCCTGCCCAAGCCCTTTAAAGCGCCAGGGATCCCCGGCGCTTTAAAGGGCCCGGGGATCCCCGCAGTGGCTGGAGTCCTGGGCCCTTTAAATCACCACTGCGGAAGCCAGTCCAGTCTGGCACGGTGTACTGGCTTTTGGCGGTATGCCGGACTGGACCAGCTTACTTTCACCTCTGCGGAACACCCTCTAATTCTGCAATATCCTGGGAACGTATGACATGGTTGGCAAATGTGAGTGTCATGGGAAATGCAAGATATCTGACATCTCTGTGACTCTGTCGTTGCCTGGCAATGGAATTGCATTGGTCCAGGAGAAAACGCAGGTGAGCTTTTTTCACAAAACTGTACAATGGTGTGGGTTGGTTGGCTGGCTTTAAACGAAGTAACAATTTCTTGCAGTTCTTCATTCCTCAAATTTTTGCTTTTCAGGAAATTTTGCCAATACAATTTTTTTTCCAAAGTTTAAATTTTGAGATGCAAAACTTTGAAAATGTGAAATTTTAAGCCAGAGATAGAAATAACCTAGCAGTCAGCTCAAGCAATTTGGGGTTGTGAATGAAAGACAGAAAAGTAAAGAGCACCACAGAAAATTACACTTCTCATACAGATGTTAGAGTACTATATGGTAGGATATACACTGTATAAAAATCTCTGTCTTTAAGAGAACTTTTGAGCTTAGGCTCAATCTGCTTTAGAGGAATTTGCACCAGTTTAGCTACCTAAATGTAATTACACTCATGCAAACACCTAATCGGCAGACATGTTACAATATGCAGGGTTTATACCAATACTACTTGCTCTGGTAATTTCCAGGGTTAAGTCACATTCGATAGCCCTGCTCTAAATTAATACAGCATAGCAGAGAGACAAGGTGAGTGAGGTAATATCTTTGATTGGATCAACTTCTGTTGATGAGAGAGACACCACACAGAACACTTCTTCAGATCCGGAAAACACCCACTTTGTCTCTCTAATAATATCCATGGCTACAGCTGCACTGCATACATTAACGCAGCATGTCTACGTTAGGGGTTTGCATTGCTGTAACTGTCAATACACCCCCAACTTCTCACAAAGCTCAATCCCTCAAGGCACTGAACAACTCCTAAAGGTTCAGAGCACCCTTAACTCCCAACAGTAACAAGAGTTGAGGACACTCAGAACCTTGCAAGGCTGGGTCCCGGAAGCACTCCTTCAGATTTAGATGTGTCACAACCACTGTGCTAGCAACCAAGCACATCCTCAAAACCAGAGAAATTTGCCAATTTTCATTATTTAATTATGAGACTCTCAGTATTTGAGGGGTTGTGTTAGGTTTTCCATGATCTTACAACTGTTAGCAAGAAACTTGTGAATTTTCCATATTCTGAGTGGCTGCCATCAACCATTATTTCTAGATGGGATGAAGCCAAGCTGCTCCTCACTCAATATGGTGACTATTTTTCTACAGGTTTTTCATGTGGAACTGAGATTATCCCTAGAAAAGATGGCAGCCAACTCCCATTGTTTTCAAGCAGACTGCCTTCAAAGAATATGGCTGTCACTTTAGGGTAGGGGCTTGGACAGGAAACCATGGGGAAGCAGGGAAATGTGGGGAGGATTGATGGTGAAGAGGTGCAAGAGAATGAGGAGGCAGGAGGAAGAGGACTGGTATATAAGGATATAAGCAAGGGGCAGACAGAGGAAATACGGGAGCAGACAGAGGGTGCGTGGAGAGACTAGAAGGGTACAGCAAACCTTTTCCATAAAAACAAAGTCCATAACATTCACTGCTCACACTTCAGTACATTGCAAAGTGTATCTTCTTTCCTTGTGGCAATTTAATGACCATCTTCCTGTAGGATTGCTTTTTAACGACTTCCTCATCATAGGAACCAAGACAGTGCAATAAATGTAGCTAGCTAAGCCTGTCCTCTTTGTTATTATAAACTGTTGGTTAGACTAGATAAAAGCCTTATATGGTAGAGAGTTCTTTATCCCACTTAACAGCAGCGTACTATTTGACTTACAGCACTTCTCTATAGAAATGTGACACTAATAGATACATCCATACACAGTGTCTTTCTGCTCATAGTCCTCTATGGCTTTAGGAGCCCGCATGCTAAAAGTCTTATTTGACGTATTGTACATTTCCTCATTTCTTTAGTGTAAATATCAATATGCAATTTACAATTCTATTTTTGCATTTCAACATATTTCATCAAAGTAATTATTTCTTAACCCTTTTAATTTTTTTCTTAGTTTGTATATTAAGTATTTGTCTCATTTCAAAGAACTCCTTGAAACTTGTTCATAAAAATAAAGACATCCTTTACATTTACTGTTCACACCTTGGTACATTTCAAAGTACCACCTTCCATTGTGGTGTCTGAACATACATCCTCCCTTTAGGATTGCTTTTTCACATGTTAATGACTTCCTCTGAGATGTCTGTGTCTTGGCAGATTTGTCAATCAGCATTACATTTATATAGATACAACATCAAACATTACAAATTTACATGGCAAATACAACTGATATCTAGCCCTTATGGCAGTCAGACTTCTCAATCACCAGTCCTTATATTATAATGGAAAAAGTTCTACAAATATTCTTTCATATGCAAATGAGAATTTCAAATCAACCTTACTCATGACCCATTTGTATTTGATTTCCTTGAACATTAAAACATGGAAGCAAAGATTCATGAAATCCATATTCCCAAATACATGAATATTCACCAAAAGCAAATTTCCACATGAATATAAGATTACACACTATATTGGTTACATACATGATCATCCAGTCAGTGACCAGAAACCATACCTAATCACTACTGTAACTAAAAGCCCAGCTTGAATTTTGAACTATATATTCAGTAGTAACATTTGCAGTTCCTGCTGTGTAGGCTAGCTACCTAAATCATCCAATCAGAAAACAGAAACAGTAGCATGGGACTTAGCTAATAAGACTACATTACAATTTTGGAATTGCAAATTATCACAATGAACTGTCAGCAAACAATCTCTATGGACTAAATTATTAACTGAAGAAATTTGTGATCTATTCACTAACAATTCATGAAAAAAGTAAAAAGGACAAATTCACGAGATAATTAATTCTAGTTGTAACCCTTCTGCTAGTTGGAGTTGGCTGCAACAAGGGACAGGTTCAATATTTAGGGGTTCCTTTTCAACAATATACACAAAATATGCTCAAGCCCCAATCCTGTAACCTGGGGCAATTACATACTGCCTCCTCTCCTCCCTGGTGTCTCTTAAGACTATAGAAAAAATCCTTTTAATAAAAAGAGGGAAGTAACCCAGCATTAATTTGGGAAAACACCACTAGCAGGATTCATAAACATGAAACCATGAGCTAAAGACCTGACCCAGAGTATGTTGGGCAATGTACTTTTGCTTCAAGTTCTTAAGTCCAGCAACCAAAAGTTATTTAACATGCCCCTTCCATCTCCCTCCAGTGCATCCCACTCACTGTTGTTGTCGTTGGTCAGTGACGACTCAAGAGTTTAGAGGTGCATCTATGCATTTTGCTCTGCTGTCCAGGCACTTGCACTGGCATCAGCTGCCCTCTGCTCCACTGGCCGCTCACCCCTCCACTCTGCCAGTTGCCCTGCCAGCCACTCACCTCTCTACTGGTTGATCTGCTTTGCACCTTCTGGAATGTCTTGAGGTCCTACCACTTAACACAGCTTTCAGAGAATTGAGCTGTTAGAGGGGGAACCTCACTACTAGTGCAGACTAGGCAGCCTCTTGCATCAGAGACACTGTCCCAAAGCAGACCTAACCTGCCAGCACATCGCTTACCCGCACCACTTCCTGCCTCCCCCATTGGCCTGGGATAGCAAACAGTGGCCAATGGGAGCCGCGATCAGCTGAACCTGCTGACGCGGCAGGTAAACTAACTCGCCCGGCCCACCAGGGTGCTTACCCTGGTGAGCCGCATGCCAGAGGTTGCCAACCCCTGGAGTACAGTTTAGTTGAGGGTGAGTCTCTCAGTCAGGGTATGCCAAGGACAGTTCTGCTGCCCTTGATTCACACAACAAGAATAACAATCTTTTATTACTTCTGTCCCAATAACAAAGAAATCTGTGATCCAACACCAGCCAAAAGTGATCATTTTCGCAAAGCAGTCCCATCATGCTGAGCACATAAGCCAGGTGAATGTGCCCATGCAAAGGTGGTGAGCTCCTGAAGTCCTATTCCTCAGCTCATCACTAGATGTCAGAGGAGAGCTCATTCAGACTCTGCTTATAGTTATAGCTACGGGGATGGACCTGAACAAAAACCACATATCAGAACATCCTGTGCTTTGGGAAAGTTCTGATATGGATGGATCCCAACTCTTCCTTTAACCTCCTATTTTCCCTACAGGAAGTAGTCGTGTCTCCTTGAGGACTACTCAACTGATTTAGGGGACAGAGTTAGTAAAATAAGACTATCTAGCTGTGAAAAGATATTTACATTTACTTACTCCAGTGCAGGAAATACAAAATGTCAACATTATTGAATTAATTTACATGGAATATGAGGGCACAATGAGTCCACGGTGTCAACATAACCCAGTCACTGTCCAACATAAAACGACTTTAAACAAGGATCAGAGTTTGATATGCAGAGACCTCAGCCCCCTTAATATCGTGGCAAACACACTACTAAAGATCCTTTAAAACTTTTATTAAAGATACAGAAAAGAAGGGAAATAGTTTAAAGCAAATAAAATGTAAAGTATTAAACAAGTATTATAAGCATTATTTAATAATAAAGTATTATTTTTATAACAACCCTTGTTACCCTTCTCTTTAGCTATACAGAGCTTTTAAAAGAGAAAAAAACCTTGTTTGACAGTCTCTAAGGGCATGTCTAAACTGCCCATAGTTCGGAGGACAGGGGAGTGAACAACAATGTGAACCCAAGTGCTCTGCAGTAACTCCCCCATGTAGATGCTGTGGGTGAGAACTTGAAGGTCTCTAGTTTGTGCTAATGTAGTCTTACTAGACACCTTTAAGTTCCTGTCTGCAGCATCCACATGGGGAAGTTAAGCAAAGCACTTTGGTGTGCATTGTTATTCACACACCATAGTCAGAAGTGATGAGCAGTTTAGACATGCTCTTAAACACCCTTTCTGGGGAAAAGAGAAGGAATTAATTGAGTTGGGCTGGAGCTATTGTTATTGCTCCTGTTGTTAAAGTCCAATCCCATTTCCTTAGAAGACACAAATAAAAAGAAAATTTGCTTCCGTATCTGTGCTGGCTTTCGCTTGCAACCTCACTGCTGGAAAAATACATTCCCAGCACACCGTCTTATCAGCCACTCTGAGACCTGGCAAACTTGTACCAGCATTGGGCTGTTTAGGACATCGTATTTAGCTGCCTCTCTGGTCACAGGCTTATAGCAGGATTATAAAATATACAGACTTAGCTAGCACAGCCAGAGTCTTTGTCATAAATAGATAGGTAAGGTAAGGGTTAAGTTTCTTTTACCTGGAAAGGGTAACCAAACACCTGACCAGAGGACCAATCAGAGAACTGGATTGTTTAAAGTCAGGGGCGGGAATTTGTATACTC